>NC_090443.1:432106654-432406654 GCF_031143425.1 Pleurodeles waltl | reverse complement strand
ATACAGGTGGAGCATAGGCCTGGGAGAATGCCTATATTAATGAAGGTACAATGAACAGGAACCAAGATCACAATGTGCAATTAATAGGAAGTCAGGCACGTCACATTACAAATGCCACAACACAGACACACTAATTGTACAATACCTCATTGCAGAGGACAATGGCTCTCCTGGGGATGTGCCTGTCCTGGACTTCCCTAATGACATGGATGATGAGCTGACAAACATCAGCCAGCAGACCCTCCAAGATGTCCTTGGAACCCTCCAGACCCCACCTCCAGTCACAAGGAGGAGCACAGAGGTATCAGCCATCACAGAGGACCCACCCAAGATCCCAATTATACGACCTGCCAGCTCCAACCCAGCTGAGGACTCTGATGACACTGGCACCAGCTTTGAGAGGACTGTAGTTGGAGTACAGCGGGAGCTGGCCAAGGAGGTGTGGGTGGGGATTCAAAATATGGCAGCCAGCCTGTAGGAGATGTGTTCGTGCATGCTGTCATCTGTAGAACAGGCAGCAGCCATGCAATCACAAACATCTATCCTGCAAGAACTTCAACAAAGTGTAAAGGAAATCAGCACAGCAGTAAGGGAGTTGCCACAAAACCTTGCGCACCAAACCTTTCACTGCATGCACGAATGCAATAATGACCCCCTCAGTTCCAACCTGGCTGACTACCCCAGTGATGTAGCTGCTATACTTAAGAACCAGCATCTCCTCCTTGCTGCAGTACTGCCCATAATAGCCCCATAGTTGGCAGCTGCCGGGATTTCTGACTCCACGTCTTCAAACACTGAAGTGTGTGTTGCCCCTTCAAATCCACCACCACCAAGGGCAGAGGAGACGACACACACATCAGAAGATGAAGACATGGAACAGATCACCTTCACCCGTAATAGTACCCGATAGTACAAGTCCATGCCAGATGGGCACTTATATCCTAGGTCCTGTGCTTGTTAACATGCCAGTCTAGCAACAGATGCTCACATGCAGTGTTCTCCAGCCCACTGTTTACCTTGACACTATGCTCTGGGATTGTCTCTCACTACCTCATTGGCAATTCATGTTTCTCTGCACTGTATGACACTTCACCCCAGCATGTCGAATGACATGTCCACTTGCACCTGTGTAGTATCACAATAGAAGGCGTCACACTAATGGACTCACACTCCTGGACTCTGTAAATATTGCACTATAGCACTTTCAAATAAATAGCACTTACACAACCACTTTGTCTCTATGTAATGTGACACAACAACCGTGTAGGAGATTAGTGATGTATGTCACATGTCAATGGCCATAGAATGTCAATACAACTGCCTTGAAAGATTGTGGGCTGATAACGATGCAATGGGGTCTGGATTGTATCATCATCTGCACTTCCTGATGGTTATTTCTGAAGTAATTACAAAACTAACAGTATAAAGCTGTGTTGGACAGAAAAAGTCCGCTTCAAAGGATGTTTAAGCAGAAAATCAATATGTTCAAAATTCCCTTCTAGACAATCTTCATGTATGTGACATCTGACTATCAACGTTCATCACACACACACACACACCATACAGCAGGAATGGATGTGTACAAGTGTATGGACAAATATGTAACCTGGGAATACAATGTAAGAAATTATAGGTGTGAGTTATGCATACAATACTACATAAGATTATAACATCACTCACCTTATCAGGGTTCACATGAACATCAGGCTGCAGGCAGACGTACCACAGTGCCCAAGATTCCAAATTAGGTCTCAAACAATGACAGATTTAAAACACACATCCAAACTTAACAATACATTGGGATCCATAGTAACCTTGAGTGGTGGGTGCAATGGATGGCAGATACATAGAGAAGTAGCTTCGGTGTAGCTGCCAATGTGACAGCTCAATTGGAATTGGGAATAACCATGTCAATAACAGGATTTGGATGCAGGATGGAACACCAATGCAAATTCTAAATTGACACTGTTCACCCATGCCAAGGCCCTGATCCCCAAGCATATGACACATACAGTAAAGGAGTACCTAAATATTTATTTAACAGTAAAAACTAGGAGAAACACCTTAACTAACCTAACCTATCCTAACTACACATTACCCACAACTGGCCCTAACAACCCTAATCTAAAGTTACTTATCACATTTCACTAAACACTCTAAACATCAACCCACCACCCCCTTATATAACGAGACACATATAGGACAACCTATACTAACCTAAACACATAGGCCCTCATTCTGACCTTGGCAGGCGGCGGAGGCCGACCGCCAAAGTCCCGCCGTCAGGTTACCGTTCCGCGGTCGAAAGACCGCGGCGGTAATTCTGACTTTCCCGCTGGGCTGGCGGGCGGTCGCCTTCAGACCGCCAGCCAGCCCAGCGGGAAAGAGGCTTCCACGATGAAGCCGGCTCGGAATCGAGCCGGCGGAGTGGAAGCTGTGCGACGGGTGCAGTTGCACCCGTCGCGTATTTCACTGTCTGCGCAGCAGACAGTGAAATACATTTAGGGGCCCTCTTACGGGGGCCCCTGCAATGCCCATGCCAGTGGCATGGGCACTGCAGGGGCCCCCAGGGGCCCCGCGACCCCCCCTACCGCCATCCGGATCTCGGCGGTCCGACCGCCGGGATCTGGATGGCGGTAGGGGGGGTCGGAATCCCCGCGGCGGTGCAGCAAGCTGCGCCGCCGCGGAGGATTCAATGGGGCCGCGGTACACTGGCGGGACCCCGCCAGAGGTGCCGGTCCGACCGCGGCTTTACCGCCGCGGTCGGAATCCCCATTGGAGCACCGCCGGCCTGTCGGCGGTGCTCCCGCGGTCCTCCGCCCTGGCGGTCAAAGACCGCCAGGGTCAGAATGACCACCATACTATCTTATCCTAAACAAATATATATTTTTTGGTATTTATTCAATTATATATATATTTTTTTCATACACACAAACCCCAACATCATCACCCACCCACCCACCCACAAACAAAACACATGTTAAAATATAATACCCTCCACCCCCCAACCCACTTATACTAACTAAACTAACAGCCTATTCTAACCTAACACTCATCCCCCTAAACCCACTAAATATAAGAACCAGGAAAGAGGATAGAGGGGAGGGAATCATGGCAGAGGGTCACAAAGTTACAAGTTTGCCCTCTGCAGGATCTTCTTTATCCCACGCAGTCTCCTGCTATTCCTGGACACCTCCTGCTGCAGCCTGTCCATCCTCCGCAACATCCGTTGCTTGTCACGTCTCATGTTCATAAATTCGGCATTGTCTATGACTGCAGCAGGGGTTGTTTGGGTGCCACTAGTGGATGGTTGTGCTGTTGCTGGTGCCGGTGCCAAGCTTGGAGGGGGAGGTGCAGGAGCTGCTGTCTGTGGGCCTGGAGCTGAGGAGGTAGAGGGACCTGCAACAGTGGCTGTCATCCTGGGTGTGGTTGTCGTTTGAGCCATTGTGCTGGTGGTGGTGGCTGTTGTGGGCAAGGATGGCCCCCCTTGGTCAAATGCCCTCCAGACCCCTGTGGCTCTCTCATGGCGATAACACTGTGCCATGTTGCGGAACCCACACTCCGCATCTAGAATATTGCGGTAACACATCGCCCGCCTCTGGAGTTCTCGGATCTCATTGGCATCCATGTTGGCAGTTGTCAAAATAGAGAAAGCCAAACATTAGTGACATCATTGTGTGAGACATCTACTGATGATATTCTAACACTTCCTCAAAATTAGCTTAAACAGTCCAAATCACAGTACAGATCATAGATTGTCCCTGAGGGATCACATGCCAATGCAGCCTACACATCTCCTATCTAAAAGCACAGCAATGGTCAAAAAGGTGTGTACCTACTTAAATGATCTGTGCATCATAGTTCTGCCATTAGTCACATAACAAATGCTGCTGGTATTCCACGGGTGACAGGCCAAATAATGACTATCTTCTGGATGACAATCAAGTCCCACAAGATCTATGATTTGTAAATGAAATTGCCAGGACGGTGTGCAGTTGCTAATCATGAGGGAGCATTGTAGGTTGGAACACATGAATGTTGGAATGAGATGTCTGTCTTCTACACTGGGATCCTCACACCTAGGTACACATATTTCATAATCCTAACCCTGTGCCTCAGGGGGTGATGGACATGCAACTCATACTTTCAAACATCAAGGACAGACAGGAAGCTTTGGACAGCTGCCCATGGGTTTAGTCAGTACACCACAGGTGAGGAGGTCTGCCAACTAGGATAGACTCAAACATTGGACAATCACATCCAAATTTATGTTCCTACATGCTGACAATTGTCAGCATCATTTGATCTCACTTATACCTTTCCAAAATCAAACACATAGATGCAAGCAACCAACTGGGCTTGAGCTGCATGCACACCTATGACATTCTACTCAAGTCAAACATAAACGTAGCACAACATGTGGAGCTAGATGCTGCTAGGAAGTCAAACATACAGTCCTACATGTTCATTAATTCACAGGGAGGCTCAAGTCTGTGGGTAATACTTTGGCACCACTGGTCTGTGTGAATCAGGGTGTGACTTGCTGACTATATCATGAACATGGCTACCCTCCATATTTTTCATTGTCATAGATGTAGCAACAAATATCACCCTGTTCACCTGCCCATGCCTACAGCGCAGCACTAGAATCACTAAATTGGCTCTCCGCCACTGATTGTACTATTAAAATATGGAACAAAATGTAAAAGTCCAGCAAAGTCACATATCAGATCATGTACCTGCACATCATACCTTGCTATGTGTCCAACACACAGGAGTCAATCACACAACATCTGCAAACACAACACAGAACTAACATATCAACACTTACTCAATATGTCTGGGTCCGCAAATCGAGCCACTTCTCCAATTGTGTAGGGGGCTGGTCCACCTGTAAAACATTGAAGGGTGAAATGGGCTCCATGTCTGCTCACTGTACAAAACTTGGAACAACAAATCACTGTGTGTGTGACATTTTATATGATAGAGCAGAAGCTCAGGCATGTACATTTGTTGTTATGAGAGACATGCAAAGCCACATTCCTGGTGCACTGCAATACCGCAAAGTCAGGTATTGTGGCTTGTGCATCAAGGGAAAAACAGTTACTGTTTGATGCTCATGTGGGTTGAATTTAGCTCATGAAGTATTATACTTTCTATGGTCCATTATATGTGGGGTGTGTTGTCTGTAAGTTATATATGCCACATTGCCAGTGTACTCAGAGCCGTTCATGGCCCCTATGACACCATGATGGCAGGGATCCTGTGTGTTACTTGATGACAATGTTTCGCTAAACATGGATTGGCCATTTATTTAAATCAAAACAACAAAAAAAAATATGCAGACAGTGTCTAATTTGATAATCCGTGACAGAATATATGGGCACAGGTGTAGTCATTGCACCTGAAATGTGTTACTCATGGCCCTGTGTACCTATATAAGGTATTGTAAATCACAGGTAGCCACATTCATCGAATTACATTAGCCAAGTTGGGTGATCTGTGGTTATACAACGAACTGACACTGTCCCCTAATTCAAACATGGTTTAGGAAATGTCCTACTGTGGCAATCTTGATGAGGTAGGTCTCAATTTGTATGCACCTTGGGAATGGCAGCAGTCACAGGAATGCTGGTCTGTTGATCTTAGCATACACCCATGTCTGTCATAGCCTTCATACTGAGAAATTAACTGTTGTACATATGCTGCACTAAACCAGCAGGGGTGTACCAAAGGTAAACTAGCAAAATATTTTGTCTATTTAAATGTATGATGGAAGCAGTCAGGGGTCCCTTGCACAACATCATGCAAATAAATACTTTGTGACCATGCATTCACCTATTTCAGGGATCCCACTATGATCCATTAACTTATGAACACTGCTTGGCTATAAAGTGACACAGACGGCAAATGCATCAGCTCTATACCAGCAATTGTGCCCAAGGCAAATTAAAACACACAGGAACAATGAACATAGCACGAGGTTTTTTGTTTTTTTTTATGTGTAGCATTTACTTCATGTTTTTACGCTACAGTTATGGAAAGTAGCACCAAACATTTAGATATTATCCCGTGTGCATTACTTTGGGCTCCATTTCTAATTTAGATGCTGCACAAACCAAGTCAAAGTATCAGCCTAAGATATTACCAGAGGTTATGAAGAACTTTGTAGGTATGGCCATAAATTCAGTTCAGACATGTATTCCAAATAATTGGAGTCTACATTCATTCCTTGCTTTAGCATGTGAAATACATCTCATCCCTGGTACACTCACAGGCCATGAATAAAACATATGTTTGAGACGTATTACCATCATCTATTGACGTCAAAGCAGCTCTAATTTACAGGATCAAGTTGTGTTCTGTAAGTTTGTGCAGCTTTTGCATCAACAAATGACGGTAATGTGTAGCAAATATTGTATAAATCAGGGCCACTGTATATTTAACTTGCATTCCACATATCCACAAACATTGCATGCAGCATGTAAACAAATCTGCTACTGTCACTACAGAGCATTTAAATGTGCACAATAGTCTGATCTGTACTCACCAACAGGGCCACCATTCACCACACCCAGGTGGTCCAGCAGGTCTTGCTCTCTGGCCACAAGGCCAGCCCAGCAATGCTTTAGTTGGTGGTTGTTGCGCTGGCTGTTGAATATTCTCTTCAGATGGAACAGCACTTTGGACCACCTGAGCCTCCTCGCCTCCGTGCGATACCCCTGTGTCGCCCTGCCACCAGCCTCTAACATCAGGGGGAGGACGTGGCACACCAGCCAAATGAAAGCCCCCAGTCGCTCCTCACCCATTCTCCCCAGACATGGCCTTCCCAACATGACAAAAATAACAGAGATAGGAAAGGGTAAATAGAAAAAATACAGGGAAAAGAAGTAGGAAAATGAAACTTAAAGAACCCACAAACGCCCAACAATACCCCAACTAACAATACCCACTACACACTCCCAACAGTATGAAGTCAAAATTAGACACAAAAAATGACAATAAATCACTTACACAGATTTAATGAGACAATTACAAAAACAAGAGATGACAAATGGAATGGCACACAGGAGACAAAAGCACAATTTGGACAGACGCAACTCTCAACACAGCCACACAGTCTAGAAGAATCACAGACTGCATAGTGAAAGTGAAAGTACACCCACTGTACCATTTCTGTAAACAGGATATCCTAATACATCACTTCCTGTCTCAAATGTGGTACATTTATATTATGATGCGTGAAAATCTTATGATGCTTATGGCCTTTGCCTCTAATGTTTTTGACGCAAATGCTTAAAAATTCCTCTGCATTCAAAGATGAATATATTTTTCACGGATAACCAATTTCACGGGGTGCAGTGTTGGAATTACCGCTAGGGACCAATGGATGTATAATGGCTGTGAGCGTCATTTTTCAACGCATATGCAGCAAAATTTGATGCATATGCGTCTTTTTTTACGCGTGTGCAGCAAAATATCTGTCTTTAACTGTGTTTGTGTCACTTTTCTCATTTTTTTACCTACATGAAAGCTGTAACTATACAGAGATAGGCTGTTAGGGCCTGCTGTGTGTTTTCCAGTGTTTGGGCACATGTGGCAGGCCACACTACTGCGGCCCATAATACTCATGTTGTTGTGCTAGATTAGCACTCTTAACTGACGCAACAGCAACCCAAACATTTGGAATTAAAATTGGTATTCCCTAGTTTGAGCAGGTGGTGCATCAATGGAGGATAGCAAGGCTAAGCAACTTAATACATTCACTCATGGCCTGTGTGTATATGTCTGTGAATTGTATATTTCAATTGTTGTTGTGCCTCTGTGTGAACGTCACAAGACGTGTTTTGAATAATGTGCTTGTATGCATGTATTGTAAATGTGGATAATCATCACAAGCCATTCATTGAGATACATCAGTCAGGATATGGGTTTGTCATACCCGTAGCGTGTTATGCTGTGTGAACTTCCCTGACTTTGGGGACAAAACATCTCCGATGACTAAATATGCACAGGATAGATAGAGGAGGGTTGATTATGACAATGTTACAAGGGTAAGCCATCACAAGAGTCCCAACATCAATCTAAAAAAGCTATGGTACACCACACTTTGAGTCATATAAATGACCTATGTTTCTTCTGTGGCTGTGGAGGACTAGCAGACCATGCTGCAAGTGTTCACATATTTCCATTGGTTCATTGCACAAAGGTGTCCAGTTCAAGTGTGTGGACATGTGGACCTTGTGTCAGTATTGGCCTCCATGTTGTCACAGCTACGTGCAGGTCTACTCATGAGTCTGTGGAGCCATTCCATGCATTAACAGGTATCCTTCAAAGCAGAATTGACCTAAAGCCAAAGATAAATTTACAACACACATGGGGATAGTCCAGCTATGGCGCTGCAGATCTTTTATACGGCTGAGGACAGGGCAACCTTGGTGTGCTCAAAAACTTTATGGATCAGTAATAGGAAACAGGCAGGTTTCATCACAACATTTGTACACAGGGTGGCCTTTACAATTCCCACTGCCTCAGGGAACATCAGTGCCTCTGTGCTGATTAATCTCACAGCTAGTCACCACGCAAGCCCCATCAATAGGTTGCGGCCGATGTGAATCTGTGTGTGGACTGTCAGGGCACAAACATATTTTGTCCTTTCATACACATTAGCAAACCTTGTTTGTTGTGCTGGAGGCACCGTACCAAATCCATGCATACAGCCATAGTACACTGTCACTGTTTGGCACTCATGACTACATGAAACCCAGACAATGGATGGGGGCTGGATTAGGCAATTTGAATGAATGTCCCAGACCATAATACGATAAGTAAACTGATTAAACTATACTATACATTTGAAGATTCATCATAGACCTACCAGACACAATAACCCAGGAGGAAAGAGAGGGCATGGAAAGCAACTATGGGGCAAATGTAGCCACAGGGAACCTCTATTGCTAACGCAAAGACAGGAACCAGTCAGGCTAACAGGATGCAGGCTCTGTCAGGAACAAACATGGACAAGGCAAATACACTGTGAGCAGACTCTGACTGGGAAAAGCTGGAACAACACTGTGGGAACTAAAAACGGTATGTGTGCTGTGAGCTGCAACGTTACACAATCCACCAAGGGCTCTGTTACACAAGTGATTTTTTCAGCAATGCACAACAAGGATATTCAGAAAATGTCAGCTTCTAAGCAGTTCCAGGCAGCAGCAATGGCAGTGCAGGTTCAAATGGCTGGTCTGCATGTAAGTGCTCACAGGTGTGTGCACCTTCAGTCTCTCACAAGTCCAGTAGTTGAGAATCAAGTTCAAAAGGCCAAAAGGACCTTTCACATGGGAAGCAATGGACAGCTGAATACAGGTCCTACCGACTACCAGGCAATGCATTATCGGACATGAAGTCCATGCAGACTGATGAACTATGGCTATGCCATACTGAAGAGGGAAGCACACAGGAGTCAGATTGGGAGTCTGGTTGTGTGTATATGAAGGGTATCAGGGTACAGATTGTCCATTTACTAAGCCCCCTAGAGAAGGGTGGGGAGAGACTTAAAACATGGCAGTGGCAGGACTTATTACCTGGGATGGACTGTGCAGGGCATGTCTTGTGAGCAATGCTTGTCATAACTGGGGCACTCATGCTATCCATTTTCAGCGTAGTTGGACTCCTTGTCACACATGCTCCTTACAAAGATAGGTGATGTCACACTTACTGCTATCAAGGGACTGGTCATACATTCCAGTTACCAATGCAACAGCACATCCACTGCCTCATGTATGAAACAGCTTTTTAACCTTGTGATTGATGGTGTCTTAGTTGTAATCATGTGCTGCAATGAACCATGTTGGCAACATGGATGTGTGTCATAGCTGCGGTCCTCTGATTTTGGCCTTCACATGTGAAATAGACAGGACATATGTCATTTCCAAAGGGTGTGATGTTGGCTGTACATTTATACCCATCAAATGTGATGTGGGTTTTTCAGTATCCTAATCCAGTGGTTCCCAAACTTTTTTGACCTGCGGCCCCCTTGACCAATTGGATGTTGGCCACGGCTCCCCATTACATGACTTTGTTTGGCGGTGCAGTGTGGTGTGGGGGATGTTAGGGGGTGGGAGCTTTAAACCCAGCCTTGGGAGTACTTCTGTTTTAATCCTTGATAATAATTGGGATGAAGGTATGGAGAATAGTGCGTGCAATGGAAGGATGTGTCTGCTCTCTCTCTTTTCACAATATTTGTGCACCCATAGGCCACGCAGTAACTGCATCTGTTTCCTGTTCATGCGCTTTCAGCCTCGAGCTGGCAACATCCAGCCAAAACCAGCCAGTGGCACTGATTTGCTGCGGCGTAGAGTTTGGGAACCACTGGGTTACAAGCTCATACCCCACATTACTCATATGAACAAATGGGCGATCAGTTCATATCCAATGATCAGCACTGCAGGTCAAAAAATGGATTTCATGAATCTGTTTTGCAAAATGGAATCCGGTCCCATGCTTGGACTAAAGTGATAACACAAGTTGAGAGATAAAAATACAGGACTTTACTCCCTTTCCAGCAAGCCAAAGGACCTTTGGATAATTAATGCAGTCAAACTGAAATGTAAGAAACATCCACAATATTCTACTAAACTGAAGTCCATTAGCAAATTCAGGCGACTATTCCAGTATGACTGCTAGATATGACATAACTTGTTAAGAACTCTACAACTCTTATGTAGGCATTTGCATAGCTACCTAGAAGAGTGGAAGAATATACATAGTATCACTGTTGGGATTTCAAAATTCCAGATTATGGGTATATAGATACAAGGTTCAGAACACCAGTAATATGAAAACTTATAATGCAGCACCATTATTTATAACCCAGAAAGCACAAGCAATTGCAAAGCCAACAGGCCAGGCATTACAGTGCCAAAGGTTTTCATAAATTCTGTTTGCATGAACTGCGTGCACCCATGGTCTTCCCTAGGGTAATGGTAGGGCAGTAGCAAAATGCATTTTCTTCTGCATATAATACACATGGGAGATAAACTGAATATGAGGAGATGATTAATGGTACTTTTTAGATATAAACTAGCCCATCATGCACTCCAGTGTGAGTACTTAATAAAAAGTGGAATGATTTCCCATAACCTGTGATGAGCGGGTTAAACTCTGGGTGGCATTAAAGTCCATTCCATGGCCATTATTTAAAATAAAGGGTACATCAATACATATGGAGATAGCTACGCCTTAAAGCCATATATATATTTTCCAGTGAATGTGGACACTGTATAGTTCTGCCCAATGGTCATCCACTACAAAAAAACTGAACAGAAAGTATTGAATCCCTGCATTAGTCTAAAAATGTGTACTTAATAGGGGCTTTTATTATGCATGTTAAAATCGGACTACATATGGGCCTGGTGGTGTGAAGCAATGCCAACCAACTGAATGAGTTTTACTTATTTCCGTGTCTCAGATTACACAGGGTATCTGGGGTGCTTTAGCTCAGGTTAGCCCGTCAGATGTATTGATGGGTTACAATAGCAAGTACTGTTACTTTGCACAGCCCATTTACAATGACTTCACGCCTCTATTACATTGTTGTGGCAGGCACACAGCTTTCAATTAATATGAAGCAGCTGCTAGAGGCAGACTCCTACCCAAGGCATAGCGGGCACTTTGAGGAGGGTGTCTGGTGCAAGAAATAAGCTTGGGTATATTGCAGACCCCTGCTGCACGGGGTGAGGGGCACTTCAGGGGTCCCCATTTAGTTGAAGACTAATGAACATATGCCAAGGTCAGGTGGACGCTCTTCATATTCTGCAGGGGTCCTGTCATTTTGTGTTACCTCCTCCTTAAAACACGTAACAAAAATCTCCCACCAGCTTCAGAGTCACCGTACTCCAAAGAATATATTTCTTTTAATGACTTGATCAAATCGCAATGCACTCACATAGAGTAATAATCACATCATTTAATCCTGTCTTTTGACATTTTCCATGGCATGTTGCTCCTTTTACTTTTTCCAAGATTGCAAGCACAGAAAAAAAGTAAAAAGATCTTAAATTGTCCCAAGGGTGCCTTTGGTCCAGTTAGTGCATCACGCAAATTCCTGCAATTTGTAAACACATCGTCAAACTGCATTTATTTCCACATTCTGTAGTAGTTTGCTACCAAACACATTTTTTTTCATTAAAAGCGGTATTTTTCAAAATGTCAGTTTTGAAAAACAACATGCATTGTGTTAATTACAGATTCTGGCTAACCATTTCGGGATTTTGGGTCTTATAGCGTCAGTACAGGTGCCATATTCACCCTTTTAGAAAAGCGGTGGAAAAGGTAAAAACAATGTCAGGTAACAATAAGTGAATCCGTGTACTGCACGCACACTTGTAATAGCATAACTTGGCACCATCCCTTTCTACTATGGTAAGTCTGAGATACTGCTCTATTTTTGTAGAATGAAACAAAATACTTTAAGGAACACTTCATACTAGACGTTTTTAGAGGCAGCAAGTGCACCACCCAATGGGCATGAGACGCAGCACACCCGACAAGCACTCTAGAAGTCGGTGTAATTCCTAATGGACACTACAAAGCAACTGTTACCGTGGTGCCCCTCTCTAGTTTTGGTGGCGCACCGGGGTGCCGCGGCGCACAGTTTGGGAACTACTGCCTTATAGGCTTCCCACAGAACTATCTTAAATGTAACAGATCCCTCAACCTCCCTTAAGTAGAGTTCTGTGGCACTTTGGAGTGCAAGCGCCACCTACTGGTCCTGCTGGTCCTATGCACTCAGTTTCTACCCATTGCCCCCGCCATTTCCTGTGGCCCATCATGTTCAGCAGGGGAGAATGGTCTGACAGCCCTCTCGCCCTGTGTTCTACCCACTCAACAGTGTTTACCTCCCCTCCTGGGGTAAACACATAGTTGAGCCTTGCAAAGACTCTATGGGACCCTGGGAAGTATGAGTAGCATCTCTCTTCCAGATGTGAGCGTCACTACAGATCAGACAGACTCATAATAAGAGGTGTGGCCTGGCATATGGTTGCAGGAGTTCCCTCCTGGTCTAGGTCTGCGTCCATTGCATCATTACAATCCCCCTCCCCCACTAAGTGTAGAGAGGGGTCCGCTTTGAGGAGTATTTTAGCAGCTTTATCTATGGTAGGTGCTTGCAATTAATGTGGTGCATGGGTCATGGCTATCCTTCCCCACGGCCCCTTAACCGCCATGT
The DNA here is from genome assembly GCF_031143425.1 of Pleurodeles waltl. Lineage (NCBI taxonomy): Eukaryota > Metazoa > Chordata > Amphibia > Caudata > Salamandridae > Pleurodeles > Pleurodeles waltl. The sequence continues at coordinate 432,393,426 of NC_090443.1, read as the reverse complement.
GTCTGTCATTAGGGTCTATAGACGTTCTTGTCACTCCAAATGGGGGTGCAGGGGTTCTTCTTTATCAGGATAACAACACCTCATGATCCCAACACATAGTTGGTGTGAGCCAGAGTGGTATATGCCCCTCCACCCAGGAAACTGCAGTGTGTCCTCAGAAGTGTCTCCTGGAGGTGTTGTATGTCAGCCCGCAGTTGTTTTTTATACTCTACAACTAGGCCCTGTTTGACCTTATTACTCAGGCCATTAACATTCCACGTTAAAACAGTGAGTCCCATATCATCTAAGAGTCTTGGTTGTGCCATGTACCTGGAAAGGTGTGATGTTTGAAAGGATGTAAGAGCTTCTGTATTAGTTTCCCTCATCTTTAAACCCTGTTATCTTTTAAGAACATACATTCCTTCCCTTTACCCTAGTACACCCCTCCACCTTCACAAGCAATAAACCAAATTGCTGAACTGGATCATTTGTGCGAGGAGAGATCTGTAGCCCATCTCCTGCCTGTAAACTTAACCCTCTAGAATAACTTGTCCCAACCTGGACCACTTACCATTCTGCGATATTGATGTTGTAGTGGAAAACAGAAGTTTGCAGTCAGTACCACCCATGAAGCGCTTTAAGGGGTGGGGAGGTGTTGCTGGCTCTGACCTACAGTACCTTCTCAGAAGTATCTCCCTGGGATCCCAGGGCTTGACCTGCTGTGCTGCTAGGAGATAGGACTGGTTCCTGCTCTAGGATGTTATTCGCTATTGCCATAGGATACTGCTCTTCCGAACCAGCTGACTCCTGCTCTCCTGAGATGTGAGGAGATAAGCCTCTCTTGTGTGTGTTCCTCCAAGTCCAAGTGTCCCAGTGTGAGAAAGTAGCCTCTTTCTAGCCTTGTTACCCCCACTTTTGGCCTGTTTGTGAGTGTATGTCAGGGTATTTTCACTGTCTCACTGGGATCCTGCCAGCCAGGGCCCACTGCTCATAGTGAAAACCCTATGTTTTCAGTATGTTTGTTATGTGTCACTGGGACCCTGCTAGTCAGGAACCCAGTGCTCATACGTTTGTGACCTATATGTATGTGTTCCCTGTGTGATGCCTAACTGTCTCACTGAGGCTCTGCTAACCAGAACCTCAGTGGTTATGCTCTCTCTTTACAAATTGTCACTAACAGGCTAGTGACCAATTTCACCAATTCAGATTGGCATACTGGAACACCCTTATACTTCCCTAGTATATGGTACAGAGGTACCCAGGGTATTGGGGTTCCAGGAGATCCCTATGGGCTGCAACATTTCTTTAGCCACCCATAGGGCGCTCTGACAATTCTTACACAGGCCTGACACTGCAGCCTGAGTGAAATAACGTCCACGTTATTTCACAGCCATTTACCACTGCACTTAAGTAACTTATAATTCACCTATATGTCTAACCTTTACCTGGTAAAGGTTGGGTGCTAAGTTACTTAGTGTGTGGGCACCCTGGCACTAGCCAAAGTGCCCCCACATTGTTCAGGGCAAATTCCCCGGACTTTGTGAGTGCGGGGACACCATTACACGTGTTCACTATACATATGTCACGACATATGTATAGCGCCACAATGGTAACTGCGAACATGGCCATGTAACATGTCTAAGATCATGGAATTGTCACCCCAATGCTATTCTGGCATTGGGGTGACAATTCCATAATCCCCCAAGTCTCTAGCTCAGACCCGGGTACTGCCAAACTACCTTTCCCAGGGTTTCACTGCAGCTGCTGCTGCTGCTGCTGCCAAACCCTCAGCCCCCTCAGACAGGTTTCTGCCCTCCTGGGGTCCAGCCAGGCTTGGCCCAGGAAGGCAGAACAAAGGACTTCCTAAGAGAGAGGGTGTTACACCCTCTCCCTTTGGAAAAAGGTGTCAGGGCTGGGGAGGAGTAGCCTCTGATCCCCCAGCCTCTGGAAATGCTTTGATGGGCACAGATGGTGCCCATCTCTGCATAAGCCAGTCTACACCGGTTCAGGGATCCCTCAGCCCTGCTCTGGCGCAAAACTGGACAAAGGAAAGGGGAGTGACCACTCCCCTGACCTGCACCTCCCCTGGGAGGTGCCCAGAGCTCCTCCAGTGTGCTCCAGACCTCTGCCATCTTGGAAACAGAGGTGCTGCTGGTACACTGGACTGCTCTGAGTGGCCAGTGCCAGCAGGTGACGTCAGAGACTCCTTCTGATAGGCTCCTTCAGGTGTTGCTAGCCTATCCTCTCTCCTAAGTAGCCAAACCTCCTTTTTCTGGCTATTTAGGGTCTCTGCTATGGGGAATTCCTTAGACAATGAATGCAAGAGCTCATCAGAGTTCCTCTGCATCTCTCTCTTCACCTTCTGCCAAGGAATCGACTGCTGACCGCGCTGGAAGCCTGCAAAACTGCAACAAAGTAGCAAAGACGACTACTGCGACCTTGTAACGCTGATCCTGCTGCCTTCTCGACTGTTTTCCTAGTGGTGCATGCTGTGGGGGTAGTCTGCCTCCTCTCTGCACTAGAAGCTCAGAAGAAATCTCCTGTGGGTCGACGGAATCTTCCCCCTGCAACCGCAGGCACCAAAGAACTGCATCACCGGTCCTCTGGGTCTCCTCTCAGCACAACGAGCGAGGTCCCTTGAACTCAGCAACTCTGTCCAAGTGACTCCCACAGTCCAGTGACTCTTCAGTCCAAGTTTGGTGGAGGTAAGTCCTTGCCTCCCCACGCTAGACTGCATTGCTGGGAACCGTGTGTTTTGCAGCTACTCCGGCTCCTGTGCACTCTTCCAGGATTTCCTTTGTGCACATCCAAGCCTGGGTCCCCGGCACTCTAACCTGCAGTGCACGACCTCCTGAGTTGTCTTCCGGCGTTGTGGGACCCTCTTTTGTGACTTCGGGTGAGCTCCAGTTCACTCCACTTTGTAGTGCCTGTTCCAGCACTTCTGCGGGTGCTGCTTGCTTCTGAGTGGGCTTTTTGTCTTGCTGGACGCCCCCTCTGTCTCCTCACACAATTGGCGATATCCTAGTCCCTCCTGGGCCACAGCAGCATCCAAAAACCCTAACTGTGACCTTTGCAGCTAGCAAGGCTTGTTTGCGGTCTTTCTGCACGGAAACACCTCTGCACGACTCTTCACGATGTGGGACATCCATCCTCCAAACGGGAAGTTTCTAGCCCTTGTTGTTCTTGCAGAATCCACAGCTTCTACCATCCGGTGGCAGCTTCTTTGCACCCACAGCTGGCTTTTCCTGGGCATCTGCCCACTCCCGACTTGATTGTGACTCTTGGACTTGGTCCCCTTGTTCCACAGGTACTCTCGTCAGGAAATCCATTGTTGTTGCATTGCTGGTGTTGGTCTTCCTTGCAGAATTCCCCTATCACGACTTCTGTGCTCTTTGGGGAACTTGGGTGCACTTTGCACCCACTTTTCAGGGTCTTGGGGTGGGCTATTTTTCTAACCCTCACTGTTTTCTTACAGTCCCAGCGACCCTCTACAAGGTCACATAGGTTTGGGGTCCATTCGTGGTTCGCATTCCACTTCTAGAGTATATGGTTTGTGTTGCCCCTATCCCTATGTGCCTCCATTGCATTCTATTGTGACTATACATTGTTTGCACTGTTTTCTATTGCTATTACTGCATATTTTGGTATTGTGTACATATATCTTGTGTATATTTGCTATCCTCATACTGAGGGTACTCACTGAGATACTTTGGCATATTGTCATAAAAATAAAGTACCTTTATTTTTTAGTATATCTGTGTATTGTGTTTTCTTATGATATTGTGCATATGACACTAGTGGTACTGTAGGAGCTTCACTCGTCTCCTAGTTCAGCCTAAGCTGCTCTGCTAAGCTACCTTTTCTATCAGCATAAGCTGCTAGACACCCCTCTACACTAATAAGGGATACCTGGACCTGGTGCAAGGTGTAAGTACCCCTTGGTACCCACTACAAGCCAGGCCAGCCTCCTACACCCAGTTTGTTCCTCCTCTGTGTTGGTGCAGGCCCCTGGTCCTCGCGAGGTACGCATTCCATTTAGCGATTCTCCTACAGCACCACATGCGGCTGAACAGCCCCATATTTGGGCTGACTGCCCTTCCTTCGTTGGAGCTCCCTCCTGGTGAGTGAAGTGCACGGATTTTTGACTTTTCATGGCGGACCTCCCCCTGCACCCAGACCTCAGGTAAGATCATGTCACGATCTTGAAAATTCAGAAGCTCAGAAATTCAGAAACTTTGAGGTGGTGGGCCTTGGGGCGGGGGGGAGGCAGAGGAGGTCTTCCACCTGCTCTGTGCCCTCATTCTATGATTCCACCTAATGCTCTGTGCCTTCATTCTATGATGACGCAGAATGAGAACTTGTCCTGTGGAGGGTCGCCTTCAATGAGTTACCATGGAATGTCCTCATGTCTGTGCCCTCAATCCTCTCCGGGAATCCCACGAAGTGGAGGTTGTTGTGTTGTGCATGATTTTCTGCATCCTCAAATCTCCATATCGCATCCCTGGTAGCAGAACAGAACCGTGACGCATCTTTCTAGAGCCCCTGTACAGGTTCCTGTAGGTCAGAGATCCTGGACTCTGGCACCGTCACCTTCTTCACCATATTTTGTAGGTCCTGCCGCAGAAGTGACACCTCGAACGCACCTTACCTATCCTCCCCTCAAGTGCCTCTTGGGAAGACTGGATCGCAGAAAGCAGAGCTGAATTGTATGGCATACCTGGCATCTTCATGTTAGTCCCAGTTGGTGGGGTGACCACCTTGGTGTAGTGTTAAATTTTCCCCTGTTGAGGTGGCCTAGGATCCTTGTCTTTGGCCATCTCTCAATACCGAGCCCCTCTGCGCCAGGAGTAGGTGAAAGCAGCATACCCAGTCCAGGCGAGGAAGGGGTCGGGATGCTCGAGACTCCGAGTATGTGGGCCTCTTCCACCTCTGGACCCTTGTTTGTTCTCCCTCAGCGACACCAGCACTACTCCATCAGGGATCGCAATCCTCCCTAGGCATGGGGAGGCAGCAATATAGAGCCACTCTTCAGCCTAAGCAGGCAATGTCCTCTCCAAGGCTGTCCTGACATACCTTACCAGTGATAGTACTGCAGGGCCCCTGGGTCTCTCTGCTGGCCCCCACAAATTCCAGGGCCCTGGCGCTCACGCAACTGATTTTCTGTCCTCGCAGTAAGGGGCCTATTATTCCAGGCCTGCTTTCCCCATCTCTCGTCCGAGCCCCAAAGGAGTTGCAGTGTGGCGACCCATACCAACCACACAGCCCCCAACAATTGCTCACCTCCATGGAAATGGCTGCTCACCATTTCGAAGGTGTGGAGGGGGAAGACCAAGAATCTGCACTCCAGTCACGCTCCCGCAGCTGGCACTCACCATTCACCGGCCCTCCATCGCCTTTTATCCGTGAGCCTAGGGAAGAGCTCCTCATCTTGCGACCATCTTGTGAGGGTCTGTTGGCTCATCAACAGGAGAGGAGGCCACTCGGCAGCACCCCCTCATGCCGGAAGGCCTGATGTGGGGGCCAGGCCACCGCCCGCCAGGCTCTGCTCCCTTCTGACCCTCAGGAGGGATGCCACTGTCCGCCAGCACTGTCCCACACTAGGAATCGATGCCACTGGGCCTGCAGACATGCAGCTATCCGTCTGTGTGGGGGTAGGTGGTGGTGGAGAGAGATGAAAGGGGGGCCAGACTGACCAGCCAAATATACGGTCAGGGTGCTATTGGAGGGGTACCTGTTTCCAAGAGTGAAAGTAGACTATTAACAGCTTCCTGATGTAGTTTGTTAAAGAAATGTCTTCAAATCTTCTGTAAATTGGACCATGGTTTGGGCAGCCTCAATGGGTATGGGTATGGGGATGCCATTCCAGATTCTGAGTGCAAAAGTGGAAACGGCTTAATGCTTTTTTTTCCCCTTTGTCTCCAGTGCAATAGTGTCGTAGGTGTGCCAAAAGTTCCCAGAGATGGTGGGGGTCAAGAAGGCTTTGACAAAGACTGATAAGGAGAGCCAATGATGCTCCTTAAAGATAAGGGTGATGTGGTCCCATTTCTTCAGACCTTTGATAAGCTGTTCAGCAGTGTGTAGGATGCATATAATGTGGAGGCTTTAGGAGTTTGGAAGGCCTTGGAGCATGGTTTTATCACCATCCCGTGTTGGAAACTTAAAAATATATTTGTGTGTCATGTGTGCTGTTATCAGTGATTCTAGTCCCAAAGTGCCCAATGTAGAGGTTGAAGATGTCGGGGACAAAATGGATTCCTCTAATACTCCTTATGATCGTTCTCTTCAGACACCACAGGTAACCATGTGATTTTACAAGTGTTAGATGGCTAGGTAGGAGGAGAACCAACACAGGGTTTTTTCCAGTGAATACCATTTGTGACCTCTGGGATTGAATAAGGTTGGGATGGACAGTGATGGTGTTATTGATGGGCTGTCGGATCATTTGTATGTTTTCATTTAATCAGTGATTGATGGAATTGCACTGTGGATGGAGTGAAGGATAGGAGAGGGATTTCTAGTGTGCCCTTGGTGACGAGTGACTAACAACAGTGCTTCGAGCAATAATGTGTTAGTAATAGTACTAGTATGCTGATGGCACCAATAGTTCAAGTGCACTAATGCTGTTGTTTCTGATAAACCAAATACTGTAGTTCTCTGGCAGCAATGTTCTAGTGGGGATTTGCCTCTGAAAGAGAGAGGGCTATAGAGTATACCTCACTTTTGGGCCAGTATGGTGAGGAAATGCAATACTGGGTTTGCAGTAGTGAAGAGAAAAAATGCGGAGTTTTTACATTAGTGAGAGGTAATGATGTTTGGTCGTGACTGAAGCATTGCTGTAAAAACTCTCCAGATCCGGTCTGGTGCCTGGGGATAGTCTTAGGGTGAGGAATATGCAATTCAGAGTATCCACCATGAATAGCATAACAAAGGTAACTAACTTGTTAGTGAGGCCTGCGTTGGAAAATGGGACAGTGTTTGGTCTATGGTCGCAAGTAGTAATGAAGGTAAGTCTGTGGTAGTAAGGTTTTAATTACCTTATTGACTTCTTCCAGGCCCAGACCCGGTTAAGCGAGTCCAGCCAGAAGTTAGACCTCTTGAAGCATTCCCTGGAGCAGAGACTGAGCGAACTGCCTGAAGACCATCCTAAGTGTAGCATCATGAAGGAGGAGCTGGTCCTCGTCTCATCTCCTGCTTTCAGCTCACGGAACAACACCTCCTACCAGCACAACCAGTACAACACACTGTCCAAACCCTCACCTTTAACAGGTAACAGCTGTTCTGTCTTATCCATCATTCTCTTATTCTAACCAGCGAGACCAGCCCAGTCCACGCTTTAATGATTTACATATTGCCCTGCTTGTCCTGGCAACAGCACTTCTTGTTAGCTTGGGGATGTTAGTCCCCTGTTTTCACTGTGACATGGGTGGAAGAGAGTTCTGCTGATTCTGTCACAGTTTGTTGGATGTAAAAGCTTTCCATGGTCACAATGTTAGTTGGTAAATGTGCTCTGCTGTCACTGTTGGAGCTGTATAAGATGGCTCCTAACGTAAAAGAAAAAGGATGTGAAGGCCTTCTGATCCCTTTCACATTTGGTGTAGGAGCGCACCACTGCTGTCATGTCACTGTGACTCACTCCTTTTCCCTTTCAGGCACATTGGAAGTTCGACTGCTGGGTTGCAGTGGCTTGCTGGACTCTGTGCCAGGGCGAAGTCGAGGAACAGTGGCCTCCTTGCCCTGTAATAGTCCTGGAGAAGGAAGAGCATCCTTTATGAGCAGGAGTGGAAGAGGACTTTACAACCGCAGCAGCAGTGTGAGCGGCCGCAGTACGGTCAAATCAGATGGCGTTTCCAGTTGAGTGCCCATACCTATCCACAAATGTTTTGCTTTTTCTTTCTCCTAAGATATTTCATAATAAAAACGCGTGAGAACATCCTTTTTCCACCATTGTAACTTCACTGTCTTTCAAAGTCAAATATCATAGTTTAATGCAGATCTATAGGGTCTATACTACTTACTTAATTCCAGTATCTCAGTTGTCTTTATTTTATCTTTGTTCCCATCTTTACATCATACGTATCAGGTCCCTGCATTGCAAATCCATTGTCACTGTCCTTCATATCATTTTATTGCCATCATGCAGTATCATGATTGTCTTTGAATCTGGTCTTTTGCTTATCGCCTGTGATTTGTTTGAGAGATGTACTTGAGTGCATGTGTTTCATGATGTTGCGATGTCCCAATATGTTCTTTCCCATCACAACACTGCCTCTTCAATGCTATTTTCTGTGTTTGGCGATGTGCATCAGTTCATGTTACTCACATATACACATCTGCTTTGCGCTAAGCTTTTGTTTTTGCCTTTCCAGATGAAGTGTGTGCAGTGCTAAAGCTAGATAATGCAACTGTTGGGCAGACCTCCTGGAAACCCATTAGTTTACAGGCTTGGAACCAGACCTTCACTGTGGAGTTGGAGAGGGTAAGGAAATGCTGATTGTGTTTCATATCTTCTTACAGTCTATGACTGTTGTTGCAGATAAATGGTTTACAGCACCCAGATCTCCATGGGTGTTCAGCTCCTTACAAAGTTTCTTACCGGTACTATGACCATTGGTATGTAAAAGTATGAGACCAGTTTTATAGCACCGTTTCATAGTTTGCCCCTCGTTATTGCCTATAGTGCTGGCCTAAGTATGTACAGATGTTTTTGTCACAGTTCAGCATTTGTTTGGATCCTTAGTTACAGAAGGTTTATTGATTGTTGGATGAACTATCATCGTCAGACTCTGATATAGAGGTAAAACTGGGTTCCTACGTGGTTAGATCTTTGATAGACTCCTGTTGATTTCTTCATATTTTTATCTGAAACTTAGCTGCATGAATCTTCCGGCACTGACATAGCCTTAATCGTCCAACCTGGCTTCAAAATTGCCCGACCAACTCATTTGTTCACTCTCTAGCTCACGTCTTTCCGTAACATTTTTAAATTCACTAATTTCACAATTTTAGGAGACCTTGAGTTGTTGTTCATTGACCTTAATAGGGCTGATACCAAGACAGTGTCTTTCTCTGTGGCTATTTAAGGCGCATCTCAATTAATTCTTGCCCCCACACGTGCAACAGGCCATCATTTTGACTTCCTTTTCTTCTCTGTAAATTCTTTAACTATCTATCTGTGGATAATACCACTGCTTCTCTGTCGAAAACCAAATAAGGCTTCCATCACCCCCAATGTCTTTCTCGTAGTCTTTAAAAGGAATTGGATATTATGATTAATTCTTTATGCAACCTCTCCCTCTCATCTGCTTCGGTTTCCCTCAGATATGAATGAGTCTCTTGTAGTACAACTATTAAAAACCCCTACAGCCGATCCTACCACACTGAGCAATTACAGGCCTATTTCTTTCTTCTCCCTTCCTGTGAAAATCTTAGATAAAGGAGGTCACCTGACGGCTGTCTGAATTTATTGAGTCCTCCGACATGCTAGACTGTTGCTAATCTGGTTTCAGGTGTGTGAACCGTATTGAACTGATTTTTCTTTCTGAAGGCCTTTGACGCATTCTTGATCAGGGCAGTAGAGCTGCTCCTAATCTACTCTGCTTTAGTCCCGCATTTGACACAGTTTCCAATTCTACCTTAGTTCGCAGTTATTCCTCGTAAGGTATTCACAACATGGCCCTCAAGTGGCACTTCACTTTTCTTTACCGTCACATACTAGCTGTATGCCTTCCTCCTTTCCATCTTTTCACAAATCATTGAACTGTGGAGTTCCGCAGGCCTCATCTTTGAGCCCTGCACCTTTCATCATCTGTTTCACCACCGGCCGATTTTATTTATTCAGTCTTTTAGATTTCACTTCATGTCTTAATGCATACGACACCCCAGCCCTTATTTCTTTCCATAGTGATCCAGATGTGGTGTTACCACCTTTGGTTCCTCTATTCTGGGAGTTGCCCGGTTGGATTGTATTTTCCACATTGACTTATATTGCAGCAGAGCCAATTTTATGGGTTACACACATAAAATAAAGCCATTTGTGGCTTCAAAAACCAGGAGTCTTCCGTCTGAATGGGGTACTAGCAAATATGCACATGTAGTCCCCCAGCCATTTTTGAGGACCTCTTTGTGAACACTTGGGCTGTTATTTTAAGCTTGAAGAAGGGAAGAAGACAGTCTAATTTCAGGGTGCTGACGGTTTTACCATTGAATCGTGCACAAAGTTACAGTACACAAGGGTGGTACACAGTAAATGCGCAGAAAGGAAACCAAACATATGATCTAAGGCACGTGAATTTGTCCTGTTAACGCTTTAAAAATGAAAATCATTTGTTTATTTCGGAATTTGCTTTCTTAGGTGTACATATGATGTCTTTTCTTCTGTTTCCCATCATTACCTTTCTTTTCTTAACTTATTTTCTCTGCTTTATGAGTGAAGTAAAAAAAAAACAACTGAGGAGAAGGAATACAAATATATATGACAGCATTTTCTGCTAAGACTGTAGTAAATCAGAGTGTGGCCGGTATTGGGCCATGCTTTTCACACTGCAGTTTCCCACCTTCATTATTTTAAATAATTTTTCAAAATTGAATTGGAGAAGAAGACATGGATTTCTGAATCACCACTCTGGTGCATGTGATTTCTAGCTCATGGGCGACAGCCAGCTTGGCGTTTTAGCCAATATCATGCGCGATTCTGGGCCATGTAGGTTCGTTTTTAACTTGCCAGACTATTTCAGAAACATCCAGTCCTCCTTAGTGCTGCTTAGTAGCAATGCTAGAATTGACTGAATTACTTCACATCATAAGGGCCCGTGGCAGCTGTGTGCACACAATGCCACTGGAGTATCTGCCCTAATCATTTTAGGAAGAGTGGAAACTTTCACTCTTGTGAAACCCCTATGTCACATGTACACCTTTCTGCAATACGGTTAGATATACATCCCTAGTTTCCGTCTCCTCTTTGGATTGATTTGTGATGATTATTGCTATTATCATTGTTAATACTCATCTTACTATTGCTATTACTGTTGTTGGTAGTATTGCTATTGTTGTTACGTTATTGTTTTTATTATATGTGTGCACAAAGTCCTTGAGCACATCAGTTGTTCCCAGTTCTTTAAATTGGCAAGTACAGAGTACATGCACTTTTTTAGTTTGAAAGTGAGACTACCAAAACGTCTTAGCAGGGGTTCAATAATTTTTACTGGGAAAATACTGGTATTTCTCAGTAGCAAAAAGGTACTACTATTATATTACTGAAACCTGCTCTTCTACATTTCTATTTCAAGCACTGGTTGTACCATATTCCTGACAGCAGAGCTAAATGAGCTTCTGCATTGAATATCACCGCGCTGTCCATGTGCACATTGGAAAGAGCATGTGCAGGGTGACTGACTTTGTAAATTTGTTAGTCAATCTTGTCTCCTTTCTACGTGCGTGCAGATTGACTGTAATCAGGTGTCATGTAGGCCTGATTGTAGTGATCACCACCGATGTGCAAGCTCCACTTACACAAAAAGGAGCATCACACTTAGCAGCTATGCAAGCTAGATTATGCCATGTGGCTCCTTGTCGGATCTGTCTCTTCCTGGCTGCTGGCTACAGCAAGGCCCTTTTGGTGTAGATACCAGGGCGCTCAGTTCAGATCCCAGGACAGAAAAGCAGGGTTTGCTCATAGTAGACTTGCAGGGTGCTCTTGACACTGCTGGAGTCTGTGAGCCAAGTTGAGGATAGGGGTGCCTGTAGGGTGGAGGTGGGATAAGTTGGGTGCAATAGAGTCTGGAGCGCATTTCTTCTGTAGCCCAGAACAGGTAGCATAATTAGTGCCTAGGAACGGACAATGCATCAAAAAAGGGCTCATTATTCTTCAGCCCAGGGAGGTAGACACTTTCCAGCAGAATAGTTAAACTCTTCTTCGATGATTAGGACCTAGAAGTTACTGGAGGGGAATGGGGAATTTGTACACAAATGTGTGGGACAAATCCTTTAAACCTGCCTTACACATGCATTTTGAGGATCTGGATTCCATTATCAAGGGATGTTTATTTCTGAGGTGAGGTCCATTAACCTAGTTCCCCTGGAGGAAACATAACACTGAGAGGGTCATTCTGACCCTGGCGGCCGGTGGCCGCCAGGGCCACCGACCACGGGAGCACCGCCAACAGGCTGGCGGTGCTCCAATGAGCATTCTGACCGCGGCGGTTCAGCCGCGGTCAGAAGCGGAAAGTCAGCGGTCTCCCGCTGACTTTCCGCTGCTCTTTGGAATCCTCCATGGCTGCGGAGCGCGCTCCGCAGCCATGAGGATTCCGACCCCCCCTACCGCCATCCAGTTCATGGCGGGAAAGCCGCCATGAACAGGATGGCGGTAGGGGGGGGTCGCGGGGCCCCTGGGGGCCCCTGCCGTGCCCATGCCAATGGCATGGGCACGGCAGGGGCCCCCGTAAGAGGGCCCCGAAAAGTATTTCAGTGTCTGCCTTGCAGACACTGAAATACGCGACGGGTGCCACTGCACCCGTCGCACCTTCCCACTCCGCCGGCTCGATTACGAGCCGGCATCCTCGTGGGAAGGTCGTTTTCCCCTGGGCTGGCGGGCGGTTTTACTGGAACCGCCCACCAGCCCAGGGGAAAACTCGTAATACCCGCCGTGGTCTTTTGACCGCGGCGCGGTAATTTGGAGGGCGGGATCCTGGCGGGCGGCCTCCGCCGCCCGCCAGGGTCATAATTAGGCCCTGAGTCTTTAGAATAAGGGCTCAGAATAGATCCCTGGAGTCCAATGCAATACCTGTGTATGGTGGAACTGAATTAAATAATTTTACGGAAGACTATTGTATGGAATCTTTCTTAAAAAATTCTATTTTAAACGTTTCTTGAGGTAAACCTCACGCCATCTTTCTAAATGGTATTTGAAGCATATTTTGTTCACAGTGTGACAAGTAAGTTCTACCTAAAAAGCCACCATTTTGTTGTTTAAAAACATTCCCCTTTGTATATGTTTTTCAAGCCTGGGTACTTTGAGCTATTGTTATAGGTGGCATTTACTTAAGATGCAATTTGTTGCTTGTACATTAAAATGTTCTGGGACTACCTCAAGTACCCTGTTAAAATTACCTTCTAAGCCTGAATAGTCCCATTGGTACTTACAGAGTACATCCTATGGATACTAAACACGCATCTTCCTTTAAGCAGGTTTCAGAAGAGGGTACACATTTACTGTGTTTTCAATCTTACCTTGCTTCCGCAATAACTTCGTCCGGGACCCAGTCAAACTCTAAAATGTATTTTGGCCCCATATGTGAATATTTGTGAGTACCTCCTACCCTAGCTGAACACGTATACCAGGAAATAGAGATGTTACTAGTATAAAGTATTTGGTAGTACATCCAGCTCCAATGTACGTACATCGAGGGGACAGAGATTTGTTTCTCAGTCAAAAGGAAGTAAAACGCATTTTTACATTTCAAATGTTGCCGCCTGTGTGAAGGACCAAAGAGAGGGGACTTAAGGTGTTTTTGTAATGTATAAATTCAGGCCTGTTATGTGATTTTTCCCTTTTTAAAAACGTTTGTTGTGGCTGTGCACTTAAAATGACGTCAAAAACTGTTTTTCGTGCTGGTTGTTTCCCACTTGTCCTTGTTGAATTTAATTAACTGATTGGCAATTCAATTTGGAAAGTTTTAAATGTAGCATTGCTTGCCCCATCGAAAAGACATGTTTGTCAGAGGACAAAGGATTAGCCAAGAGCTTTGAATATTTATGGAGTTATTTAACCTGTAATAATGTAACTGAATTAACGGTTCCTTAGTCGCTCGCATATAAATCCGGGTGAAATCCGCCTCTCAGTTTTCGGAATTTGCTTCACTGAAACTCAGATGAAGGGAGATTCTCCCCAGAACATACCATATCAGAGTATAGTGTGATATGTTTATTGTACATTTCTCTGAGAATCGAAATGTAAGAATTTATTGATAAGAAAATAAAGATGCTTTGACATTTTAAATGCAGTTTGAAGATCTCGAAATATCCATCAGATGTTTGGGGTGAGCAAATTGCTGCCGACACTAAGGCCCTCATTCTGACCCTGGCGGTCGGTGATAAAGCGGCGGCCAAGCCGCCAACAGGCCGGCGGTCTAAAATATGCAATTCTGACCCTGGCGGGAACCGCCAACACAGCCCGCCAACTTAACACTCCGCCCGCCACAGCGGTACAAACAAACAGCGCGGCGGTTCCCAGTTCAGCGCTCCTTGCCTTGAAGGGCCCAGTTCAGCGGTTCTTGAGACGGCGGGCCCAGTTCAGCGCTCCTTGCCTTGAAGGGCCCAGTTCAGCGGTTCTTGAGACGGCGGGGCCCAGTTCAGCGCTCCTTGCCTTGAAGGGCCCAGTTCAGCGGTTCTTGAGACGGCGGGGCCCAGTTCAGCGCTCCTTGCCTTGAAGGGCCCAGTTCAGCGGTTCTTGAGACGGCGGACGGTCTATGGCCAACTGCTAATTGCCTGGTGGTGCCCTCCTGGGCAGCGGGGATGGTGCTCCTTCACTGCCCACCTGGGCTGTGGGTGGTGGGGCCCTCCTGGCCAGCTGGGCTGGGTCCTCCCTGGGCAGCGGCTATGGGGGTGGTGGGCTCTCCCGGGGCAGCTGTGCCGGTTCCTCCCGGGGCAGCGGCTATGGGGGTTGTGGGCTCCTCCTGGGCAGCAGGCCTGCTGCCTGACCTCTCCGACTTGCTGCCCTTGCCCTCCTTAGTCGTGGGCCTGTGGCCCTTTCCTCCCTTTGGAGCTGTGGCTGGTGACTGTCTCTGGGTGGTGTCCGGGGGGGATGTAGAAGGCGGGCTCCTGCGGCGCCCCTTCCGCCTTCTGCTCCTCTTCCCAGGGGGTGGGCTGGCTGTCCCCTTGCTGCTGGGCGAAGATCCAGACATGCGGGCTGGCGGGCTTCAATACCCCTGCACCCTTGTCAAGGGGGCTGCAGGGCTGGTGGTGGCTGAGGTGCTCTTCTTACCCCGACGAGAAGGAGGGGGGGGCTCAGGGTCAGGAAAGAAGTTAGTAGTGGCGAGGAAGAGCTTCTTGGGACAATGGAGAGTGGGAGGTACAGTGGGAATGGGAGTGGAGGGAGAGGATGTGGTTGTAGGTGAGTCACGTTTGCTGTCTTTGGGTGCAGGTGCAGGAGGGATAGGCTGTCGTGAGGTGGATGGCTGTTGGGTGGGTGGGTGGCTGCGTTTGTGTGGTGTGGAAGAGGGGGTGACAGACACAGTGGGAGAGGACACAGGGGACGTGTAAATGGCAGTGGGGGTGGTGACTGCACGTGTGCGGACTGGAGTGGAGGGTGTGCTGGTGATGGAAACACTGGCTGATGGTGAGGTGAATGGAGGTGTGAGTGTAGACGTCACAGGGAGGGAGGAGGGAGACGAGGAGGTGGGGGTCACAGAGGTGGTAGTGACTGTTGGCATGTCTGCATCGGAATGTTGCGTGTGTGAATGTCTGCGTGATCTGTGGTGCTTATGTTTGGATGAGCTTCTCTTGGGTGTTGAGGTGTGTGCAGGCTGGTCTGATGGTGTGGGTGGGACAGGCAGAGGAACAGGAGACTGGGAGGAGGGAGTTAGTAGAGGCAGGCAGGAGACAGGGACAATGGCTGCCGTCAGTGCTGAGGCCAGAGCCTGGAACGATCGCTGATGGGCAGCCTGACCCGAATGAATGCCCTCCAGGTACGCATTGCTGCGATGAACCTCCCTCTCCACCCCCTGGATGGCATTCAAAAGGGTAGTCTGCCCAACAATGAGCGTTCGGAGGAGGTCAATGACCTCCTCACTGAGGGCAGCGGGGGTAACAGGGGCAGGGCCTGAGGTGCCTGGGGCGAAGGAGATGCCCGGCTTCCTGGCAGAGCGGGCACGGGGCGAACGCTGAGGGGCTGCTGGGAGGGCGGAGATGGTGCGCTGGGTGGCGGCTGTACCTGTAATGGCGGGGGGCACGGATGGTGCCACCCCCGCAAGGGAGCCCCCTTCCGAGGACGTGTCCGTGTCGCTGCAGGGTCCAGTCATCCCCGTCGTGGAGCTCCCCTCGCCCTCCGTCTCACTGGTCCAGTCTGACTCTGTGGCATGGCCCTCCTGGGCCATGTGAGATGCAGCTCCCTCCTGCCCCGATGCCACTTCTCCTCCGCCTGATGATGCTGATGCACACAAGCACAGAAAGACAAACAAAAAGGGGGGGGGAGAGAGAAATAAAGGGATATTGAGTACATGGATCTCCGGTACAGTTAGCGGACATGACAGACACAGATGCCCCCTGCACTAAGTTGCGCACTTGGGGTCCGCTACGCATTCCGTGGAACATGCCCTACACGCCTAGAGTTGACAACTGCACCCATGGATGACACGGCCCAGGGATGGCTGTACTGACAAACTACTGAGGGTGGTGGCTGGGGACACAGGGGCTTACGGGGGTGCCCAGCCTACAGATATCGCCCTGGCCTAGGGGGACCCCCAGCCCTCCTCCCCCAACCAGACACCTCCACTGCGCGACAACAGAGTAGATAATGCTTGGACTCACCCCCTTGTGTCTGCTGTGCTGCCCTCACGCGCCCATCCAATTCAGGGTAGGCCACCGCCAGGATCCGGAACATCAGGGGGCTCAGTTGACGGCAGGCACCCCGCCTACGTTGGGAGGCCATCCCCAGCAGAGACTCGGCGGTCTTCTTGGTCCCGCGGCGGATGTCCTCCCACCTCTTGCGGCAGTGGGTGCCCCGTCGATGGTGGACCCCCAGGGTCCGGACTTCCTTGGCGATGGCACGCCAAATCCCGATCTTCTCATGGGCGCGGACCTATGTGACACGTACAGGGAGGGAGAAATACCACGTTCAAGTTTGTCAGCATTTTCCTTTCCAGTGGCCCAACGCCCCCCATCCCCGCCAGGCCCCCCGCCATGCCCCCCGCCAGGCCCAACATGCCCCCCATCCCCGCCAGGCCCCCCGCCAGGCCCAACATGCCCCCCATCCCCACCAGGCCCCCCGCCATGCCCCCGCCAGGCCCAACATGCCCCCCATCCCCGCCAGGCCCCCCGCCAGGCCCAACATGCCCCCCATCCCCGCCAGGCCCCCCGCCAGGCCCCCAAGCCAGCCAGTGGCCCCAAATCCATATTGAATTAAACTCACTTGTTGGTCTGGAGGACCGTAGAGTAGCGCATACTGGGGGAGGACCCCATCCACAAGTTTCTCCAACTCCTCTCCAGTGAAGGCAGGGGCCCTTTCCCCAGGCGCAGCAGCCATTGTCCCTTCCAGACCGAGGTCACAGCAACACTTGCAGTATAGGTCCTCTCCTGTGAAAGTTCAAGTCGCAAGTGGATAAGTAGATAGTAAATGGCGGTGACGTCCGCGGCGGTGCGTACCGCGGCGGTGCGTCCCGCCACCGCCGGCGCCCTTCGCCATTGGCTCCTGAAACCCATAGGCTTCAATGTTAACCAATGCGGCTTTGCGCCGCGGTCTTCGCCCGCCGCCCGCCGCGGTGTGCCACGCCAGCGCATTGACCTCACATCCCATTGTCACACTTCACAGGTCAGGCAGCCGCCATTTCCAGGGACCACATGGCTCAATTTCAACTGCGTCACACAGGCCTAGGCCTTGCATAGCCACTCAGACACGCCATTCACTGCATAGAGAATCGTATACTGTGCTAGCTGTGAGTACGTACCTGTGGGTTGCTTGACTGTGTGCTCCATGTTGTCCTTCCTAGGCACCGTCCGCTGGGTTGGGCGAGGAGACGGATGAATCCTCCCGTGTACCGACCGCTGGTGGACCTGTCGACAATGGAAGAACGCCACATTATCCTGACCTACCGTCTTAACCGTGCCACTATCCATGAACTGTGTGCCCAGCTGGAGCCCGACCTGATGTCCCCCATCCGCCAACCCACAGGGATTCCCCCTCTGGTGCAGGTCATGTCAGTACTCCATTTCTTGGCAAGTGGGTCATTTCAGACAACCGTGGGAATTGCTTCTGGGATGTCTCAGCCCATGTTTTCGAAGGTGTTATCCAGAGTGTTGTCTGCCCTGATGAAATCCGTGAGGAGCTACATCATTTTCCCTGAGGTGGGCGAATTGGCTACAGTGAAGGGTGATTTCTACGCCCTTGGACATATTCCCAACGTAATTGGTGCCATTGATGGGACCCATGTGGCTTTGGTTCCCCCAAGAGACAGGGAGCAGGTGTACAGGAACAGAAAAAATTACCATTCAATGAACATCCAGGTGGTGTGTTTGGCTGACCAGTACATCTCGCATGTAAATGCCAAATTCCCAGGGTCAGTGCATGACGCCTACATCCTCAGGAATAGCAGCATCCCTTACGTGATGGAACAGCTACAGAGACACCGTGTATGGCTAGTGGGGGACTCTGGGTACCCCAACCTGTCGTGGCTACTGACCCCAGTAAGGAATCCCCGGACCAGGGCAGAGGAACGGTACAATGAGGCCCATGGGCGTACTAGGAGGGTGATCGAACGCACCTTTGGCCTCCTAAAGGCCAGGTTTAGGTGCCAGCATATGACAGGTGGATCCCTAATGTACTCACCTAAGAAGGTGTGTCACATCATCGTGGCCTGCTGCATGCTTCACAACCTGGCTTTGCGCCGCCAGGTGCCTTTCCTGCAGGAGGATGGTCGAGACGGTGGTGTTGTGGCAGCGGTGGAACCTGAGGAGAGTGACGAGGAGGAAGACGACGGGGCTGAAACAGACAACAGGGACAGAATCATTGAACAGTACTTCCAATAGGACACAGGTAACATTTCAAAGATAATTTAGTAAATGTTAACTACTCTCCAGCATCTCTGCTGCCTGTCTATTTGCCCCAGTGTATGATGACTGAGTTTTGGCTTTTCCCTCCCTATTTCAGATCTGGGGTCCCCACTACGAGTCCTGTGCTTCGTTTCCCCATGGACTACAGCTTTGTGGCAGCTGTTTGTTGACTTCACCATGTACAAGGACATATTTGCACTGTCATGTCAATTACAATCTATTGAAATCACAGCCAGACTCCAGATATTTTGGTGCAAAATAGTTGTTTATTTAAGTGCTCAAAATGGGATGGGTGGTTTCAAGTGGGTGGGGGCTATGGTGAAGGAATGTCCATGGCAGAGTCCAGAGTAACAGTCACACAGGTGCATTGTCCAGAGGCCTGTGGAGAGATGGAGCATGGGCAGTTCAAGGATGGACAGGGTGACAATGTGGGACAGTGGGATGACATCAGGTGGTATCCATTGCTGGCGGGGGTCTTGACATCCTACTCTGTCTTCTTGCGAGATCTCAGGGCCCTCTTGCGTGGTGGTTCTTCTCCTGCAGGAGGTGGGGGTCTGGTGGGCTGCTGCTGTGCGGGGGCCTCCTGTCCACTAGCGCCGGCGGAGGTGGTTGGCTGTTCTTGGTCCAGGCTAGTGGCAGGGGCCCTTGGGTGTTGTTCAGTGTCCGCCCTGTTGTTGACGAGGTCCTGCAGCAGCCCTACCATGGTAACCAGGGTGGTGTTGATGGCTCTGATGTCCTCCCTGTACCCCCGATAGTGTTCCTCCTGCAGTACCTGGATCTCCTGGAACCGGGCCAGTACCGTCGCCATCGTCTCCTGGGAGCGGTTGTATGCTCCCATGATGGTGGTGAGGACCTCGTGGAGAGTGGGTTCCCTGGGCCTCTCCTCCCCCCCCTGTCGCACAGCTGCCCTCCGAGTTCCCCTGTTTCCCTGGGCCTCTGCCCCCTGGCCGGTGTGCCCACTACCACTGCCCCCAGGTCCCTGTTGTTGTTGGGGTGGTGGGTTATCCTGGGTGCCCTGTAGTGGTAGACACACCGCAGATTGACGCGCCCTGGAGACAGAGGCATGGGCCCGCTGGGTGGGAGCTGTGCTGGTGTTCCCAGAGGGGTTTGGGTCTGTAGTGGCCTGGGCCTGTGTGAGGGGAACCGACTGTCCAGAGGTCCCCGATGGTCCGGGCTGGTCATCGGTGTCCAGGTCGACAGAGCTGCTGTCATCGCTGACGGCCTCTTGGGTGGGGGGTGTGGAGAATTCTGGCCCCTCCGCCGCGGTGTGTTGACGGTCGGGTCCTGCAGGGGTATAGAGGTATGGTTATAGTTTCAATGTGTGGCATATGGGTGTATCTGTGGGTTCTCGTGTCCCCAAGTGCTGGCATTCGTGTGTGGGGGCTTTGGTGAGGGTGGCTTGTGGGGGGGATGTGTATATGCATTGGGCATGCTTTGGTGATGGGTGTCCATGCTTAGTGGACGCATGCAGGCCTAGGTTTTGGGATGTGTGGGTTGTGATGGTGAGACATTGGCGGGGAATAGGTGTGCTGGGGGTGGGGGTGAGGATGGTGGTGGGGGTGAGGATGGTGGTGGGGGTGAGGATGGTGGTGGGGGTGAGGGTGGGGGTGAGGATGGGGGTGGGGGTGAGGGTGGGGTTCGAGGATGGGGGTGAGGGTTGGGGTCTGATTTGGCATGCAGGTGGGGGGGAAGCAGTATTGAAGCTTCAACTTACCAGTATCCATTCCTCCGCCGACTCCTGCGAGGCCGTCAGGATGCAGGATGTTCAAGACTTCCTCCTCCCATGATGTGAATTGTGGGGGTTGAGGTGGGGGTCCTCCGCCAGTCTTCTGCACGGCGATGTTGTGCCTGGATACCATGGAACGCACCTTCCCCCGTAGGTCGTTCCATCGCTTCCTGATGTCTTCCCGATTTCTGGGGTGCTGTCCCACTGCGTTCACCCTGTCGACAATCCTCTGCCATAGCTCCGTCCTCCGGGCAATGCTGGTGTATTGTATCTGTGTGCCGAACAGCTGGGGCTCTACCCGAACGATTTCCTCCACCATGACCCTGAGTTCTTCGTCTGTGAAGCGGGGTTGTCTTTGGGGTGCCATGGGGTGGTGTGTATGATGTGTGAGGTGGAGTATGTGTATTTAAGTGAGTTGAGTGTGGTGGTGTGTGTTGTTTTGTGTGTGGATAGTGTGTGGGTGATGGTGTTGAGTGGCTGTGGCCGTTATTTTTTGGATGCTGGTGTCTCGCTCTTGCCTTCTTTACAAATTTTTTAGCGTAGGGGTTTGTGGGTGATGTGGGTGGGTGTTTTATATTGTATTGTGTGTGTGGGAGTGGTGTGTGTATGTGTATCAGGTGTGTGGGATTCAAATCGTCCAATGTGGCTGAGTTTTGTTCGTTTGTGTGTATTCTGACCGCGGCGGTGTGTCCCGCCAATGGAATACCGCGTTTGAATGACCGCCGCGTGGATTCGTGGGTCGTAATGGCATGGGCGTATTTCTGTTGGCGTGACGGTGGAGGTTTTGTCACCTCCACCTTTCCGCCGACTGCTGGTCTGGCGGTCTGTTGTGGCGGTCGGATTTTCGGAGGTTTGCCTTCTGCGGGTCAGAATGACCGTGGCGGGTTTCCGCGACCGCGGCGGGATTATGGAGGATTTCTGACCGGCGGTAGGCGCCTTTTACCGCCGAGGTCAGAATGACCACCTAAGTTGGTTGTAGACGATGAAGCTGTTGATCCGATCCTTCAGGTTTTCCATAGATTGTCTCTTGAACCGCCTCTCTATCCCTCATGGACATGCTGGAGCACAAAAGCAGTTAAGTATCTAGCTTTATGGGTTGCTAACTACTGTGATGTCTCACACAAAGCCTACCCCCAATGTTTTTTTTTTTTTTTACACAAGATGTTTTACTGAGCTTAACCGCTGTATGTTGGAAGGATCACAGACAAATAATCTAGAGTAGTTTCAACCTGTAAAACTATTGTTACCGGTGTGTAATGCCCCTAGAGGGTGAGTTAATTAGAGATTTCTTAGGCAGTATATGTAGGGTTTGGTGAGAATTCCAAGATATTTTTTCACTTTGGAGCTTTTCCATTTGGGGATCATTTGGTCAAAGCATTTGGTCAACAACTGCTTCAGTTCAGGTTTTTAGATTTTCAGCAATGACTTAACCTTCTGCATTTTAGACTCTTAGGGCCTGATTCTAACTTTGGAGGACGGTGTTAAACCGTCCCAAAAGTGGCGGATATACCACCTACCGTATTACGAGTTCCATAGGATATAATGGACTCGTAATACGGTAGGTGGTATATCCGCCACTTTTGGGACGGTTTAACACCGTCCTCCAAAGTTAGAATCAGGCCCTTAATGTTAAAGGGGCAGGTAATTTCCCTGAGCAAAATATTTACACCTTTTTCCCTGCTGGTTTGCAATGAGATAACAGGTATTCAGGATAAAAGTGATGCAGGGCAATGGTCATGATACCTGCATCTGCTGCTTGTTGTCGCTGTAGGACTCTACAGGCTTTTTAAGTGAAATGTTCTTAAGCTGTGCAAGTTGCACTCCCTTAGACTTTACAAAAATATTGGTTTAAAAACAGTTTTATTGTTGCTTTGAACATGTACACACAGTCGACAACTGCAATTAAATCGTAATCACAGAAATTACATCAGGTTCATCACTTCTCCCTTTCCCCACCTTGCCAGCCTCTCTTCCCTGAAGGTAGTTACCATCCCTACCCTCCTTCCTCTCTAACCGGGTCTCTATTCCCCTACCTTGTGACCATCCTGCTAGCATGATACATTCTTTCTCAAGTGCCCTATTCAGTGGACCGCCACAGTTATTTGTTATGAGTCCCTTAACCAAGCCCATAATGATTTCTCCCTCCATTCCAAATCTTGTCACTTTCAAGTGCACCCTCTGGCACTATACACCACCTTTTCTGGCACCATATACAAATCCATACCTGTGATCCACTGCCTTTTCGTAGGTAGTTGTTGTTTACCCCAACACATCTCAATATCTTTTTTCGTTAACATGAAGATGAAATTCCAGAGTAGCAGCTGTGCACCTGTGAGAGTTGCATTGCACAATATCCCTAGAAGGAAGTATTGCAGGCTGTCTGGAATAGTGACCTCCAGGACCACTGCTAGTCTACTCCTCAATAGTCACCCAATATGTGGTCATTCCAGGGCTCTCCTAGAGGTGTATGTAGGAAGGTGCCCCTGTACACCCTGCATTTTAAACATTTTAGGTCTGCTGCCCAGCCCATCATATGCAGTTGGCTTTTATTATAGTAGATTCTATGTAAGATTTTTAATTGAACTAATCCCTCTATTAGGCTGCTCAGAGGCTCCCTAGGGTGTCCGGTTAATTATAAATTATGGTATGGTAAATCTGAGATAACACCCCTGTGCCCAGTTTTTCATTGAGGACCCTATTCTCCAGGGGGCTAGCCTCAGGAATGGAAGTCTAATCCAAATGTTCCTCCTGCAGGGCGTGTCTCAGCTGCAAGTACGTATATTGTTGGGGGAGATCCAATTCATATTCTGTTGGACTTCAAATTATTTTAACTGCCCCGTAGCTAGAATGTCACCCATGGTGTAGCTATCGATATGGTCCCAATGGTTGAATCCCTTAAGCCTACTCGCCTCTGGTAGTGTGCCCCTTCCACAGTGGTGTGCTTCCGGTCACACAGCCCCAAACTTCTATTGGCCTTGTCCCACACTTCCAGGGTGGCCTGGGTGGGATGTAACGGATGACGCTTGCTCCTGCTTGTTGCCATACAGATTTTGCAGATATGAGTGGTCTTCCATAAATGCGCTCTCCAGTCTGGATGCTGGGTCCAGTCTTTGAGCGAACCCCCATTTATTAATGTATTGGAGTTGTGTCGCCCACCAGTATGCCCTTACATCCAGTAGTGCAATTGCATTGTGTACATCCACTGCATAAGTGCTTGTAAGGCTGTTTGTGGGAATGCCCTCTCCCCATAGTAGAACTTGTGGTGTTTTGTCTATTATGTCAAAATAAGACTCAGGAAAGCGAAATGGGGTGTTCTGCATCATATACAGAAATTTGGGGAGTGTGACCATCTTTAAGGAAGTGGTCCTTCCCAGCAATGAAAGCAGAAACAGTCTCCAGTTATCCCGTCTGTCCGATATTCCTGGAGGGCTAATTCTAGGTTTCTATGGAGAAATTGTGTTTTGTCCTGTGTTATTTCAAAGCCTAGCTATCTGAACCCATCCCTTCCCACCTGCAGATTACAATAGGAGTCCCCCAACAATGCCCAAGTTCCGACAGCATATAGGCAGATTTTCCCCTGTTTTTGTACCCTGAGTACCTTTCAGGGGCTTGCAATATACTGCAAGGACTGTGGGGCTGGAGATCCATGGGTCCGAGATGTACAACAAGATATTGTCTGCACAAAACAACATTTTTCCCCCTTGCCTATTACCTCAGAAAACCCTTTCACGTCTGGCCACACCCAGCAGGGCAGGGACTCTATACAGAACGCAAAGAGAAGGGGCGAAAGAGGGCATCACTGCTTAGTGCCGCGGCCCAAGGGGAAGGAGGGGGTCAACAGAGACCCATTGACAGTTACCACTACTTTAGGCGCTTTATAGAAGAGTGCAACCTATTCACAGAAATAGGGGTCAAATCAAAAAGGTCCATTATGTCTGGTGAATGTAAACCTAGTCCATGGAGTCAAACACTTGTTCAGCATTTAGTGTCAAGATGGCTAGCAGCTCCTGCATTCGCCCAACAAGGTCTAGCCGATTATATAGTCTCCACAAGTTATGCCGGGCCGCTCTCCTCAGCAAGAAACCCAATTGAACTATATGCACTAAGTGAGAGATTGCACATATCAAGCGATTGACCAGTATTTAACTGAGCACCTTCACCTCTGAGGAGCAACATGGGGCGATAAGCACTACACAGGTGTTTCAGTTTGCCAGGCCTTGGTGGCGTGGCAGAGTACCTTCTGTAAAGACCCCTTTAAGCATAGTGAGCATATAGGGAATAGTGATCACCGAAAGTCTTTTGTATAGTTCTGACGGGAAGCCATTAGTCGCTGGTGATTTCCCAAGGGACACACATGCCAGTGCATCTGTGAGCTCCTTCACTGAGATCCCTTTGCCAAGGGCGGACCTGTCAGCCGCTGGCAACACCTGTAGGCACAGCTCAGCCAGAAAATTATCCCCTGCTCATCTACTGTTGTTCCTCGTATAATTTACAAAAGTAACGGACAAATTCTTCTGCTATGCCACTGTCGATTCAGATGATATCTCCCTCATCTGAACTGATCCCTCCAACCCATCTCAGAGCTTGCTTTCACTGACTGAGTCAAGCCAGTAACCATCCTGATTTGTCTCCTGCCTACTATATCCTTTTTTCCTGGGCAACATATTGGTTCTTGGCCGCTTCTCTGGTCACCATCATGTATTCCTCTTTCCTTAATTGTAGTAGTCTCAAACCTTCCTCTGCCCTAGTCGTTATATCAGTTATCTCCCTGTCTTTCTCCAGTTCCTTTACTCTCCAAGCCCTTTCCGCCTGTATTATTAGGTTTAACTCTTTGTCCCTCAGGACTGTTTATATACCTCCTCAAGTGTCAATGGGGGGGGCTACTGTACCACCATTTTCCACAAAATAGAGCTTGGATTTCCCCCTCAACTCCTGTACTGTCATATTCTGCAACTCCCAGGTGCTAAGTCTCCATGCCCTGCAAAGCCCCCTGCCCTGTCTCTTCGCATTCCCAAGGTTAGCCTCAGGGAGGAGTTCTCAGGTATTCCCTGAGGTAGGTATTCTGCATCTTGAACCGTCATCGCTTTGGTGGCTGGTGCAAATACATAATCTATTAGGGAAAAGGATTGATGATATCTCTGGCCCAGTGGCTGATACCGCCATGGCGGTATGAGTGGAGAAGTGGCGGGTTGGCTGCAGCCAACCTGCCATTCTTATAATGTGGCGGTATGTACCACCAGCCTGTTGGCGGTATTACTGTCACATTAACACTCACCGCTGGGGTCATAATGACCCCCACAGTGTTCTGCTGTGATGCCAAATTGGAGGTGCTGACCTGTCCCTCTCCCTATTCAGGATGTCATTAAAGTCTCTCACTGTGATGTGCCTTGTAGTTGTAGGTTGCAGAAGTACAGGGCTTATAGCCTCATAAACCTTTGTCTGTAGTCTGCAGGGTGGGCATAGACATTCAGGATTAATATGGATTGATGACCTCAAGAGTCCTGGACATCAACGTTGCGTCCCGCCAGGTCCGCTCATTTCTGGGGAAACTGAAGCGGGAGATCCGCCTCATTAAGATTGTCACCCTCTGAATCCCCTTGTAAAGCCCAATGTGCACTCAATACATATGGGCCCTGCCTGAGACACCAACAGTGCACAACTAGGAGATGAGTCTCCTGGAGCAGCACCAAGTCTGGCACCTGTCAGTGAATGAACTGGACCAGCACCCCTTTTTTAATTTGATTGACAAGACCATTAACGTTCCATTAATGGATTGCCTATGGGTTTTGATCTACATCGTGGCATCATTGTGCAACAAAGCAGCCAAAAAGGTGTCTGGGATTGTCTTGATTCTGCATTTCAAGTCAATCTAGTGTGCTAACTTCATTGTAACTATAACATGAAGCAAACTTCTCCAACTGCCCCGCCCTCTCAATATTTCCTGGTTATGTGCTCAGAGCTACCCACATCCCTAACTCCGGAAAAGTCTGTCACCCACTTATTGTCTCCACTTCAAAAGTTCAAACTAAACCAGTGGTCCCCCTTACCTAAGTCCCACACAAGTAACAATGAACTAAAAAAAACTATTAGAGGAGACGGCTTGGTTGCCCTCTCGTGGTGAAGGACACAATGGTGGTCATTCTGACCCTGGCGGTCTTTGACCGCCAGGGCGGAGGACCGCGGGAGCACCGCCGACAGGCCGGCGGTGCTCCAATGGGGATTCCGACCGCGGCGGTAAAGCCGCGGTCGGACCGGCACCACTGGCGGGCTCCCGCCAGTGTACCGCCGCCCCATAGAATCCTCCACGGCGGCGCAGCTTGCTGCACCGCCCCGGGGATTCTGGCCCCCCCTACCGCCGTCCAGATCCCGGCGGTCCGACCGCCGGGATCCGGATGGCGGTAGGGGGGGGTCGCGGGGCCCCTGAGGGCCCCTGCAGTGCCCATGCCACTGGCATGGGCATTGCAGGGGCCCCCGTAAGAGGGCCCCTACATGTATTTCACTGTCTGCCGCGCAGACAGTGAAATACGCGACGGGTGCAACTGCACCCGTCGCACAGCTTCCACTCCGCCGGCTCGATTCCGAGCCGGCTTCATAGTGGAAGCCTCTTTCCCGCTGGGCTGGCAGGCGGTCTGAAGGCGACCGCCCGCCAGCCCAGCGGGAAAGTCAGAATTACCGCCGCGGTCTTTCGACCGCGGAACGGTAATCTGACGGCGGGACTTTGGTGGGCGGCCTCCGCCGCCCGCCAAGGTCAGAATGAGGGCCAATGTGTTATAGTCCTCTGCCGTCTCCCACAGCTGTCAGCCTCACCTGGCCCCACTTCGGGGGAAGATCATGTTAAGAGTCATCCATCACCTGCCTCCTGCCAGTCATGAGGGGCCTCCTCCTACCACACTGGGAAGTCCCTCATTTTTACCCACTCCCTTGCTTTGGCCTGGGTTGTCGTTTGCGAGCTTCGTCAACCAGCTAATATCTAGCCAGATTCAGTATCTGAGGAATCGGAGGAGACCTGCGTGCTTCAACTTACTTTCCATGTGGATTTCTGCACCTGCCAGCTCATCCTCTACCCCTCTCAGTTCGCCTCGCCCAGGTCTACCTGTAATAAATGCAGGCTGGGGTTCGTAACATATTAGTCCTCTTTTTTCTCTTTTTTGTCCTCTCACTCCCATGCGTTCTCGGGTGTCACAAAAAAGGGATTTGTTTCCATGCACCACTTTTTTGGCTGGAAAAAAGAGCATGTACAATAAGTTGATCCCGAGGAGTTTCCTTTTCACCATCTCGAAGGATTTACGTTGGTTTGGACTTGTATGGTATAAGATGGGACGATCAGCATCCAAGAAGAATGGTACATTAGGTCCCCCTTTTTGCGTGTCTCTCTTAAGATTGTATCTGTCTCTTGGAAATTAAAGATACAAGCAATCAGTGGTCGGTGGGGAGGGCTCCCTGGGGGAAGTTTCAGTTCAAGAGCTTGGTGTGCTCTCTCAATTCTGAACTGCTGTGATAGTGCCCCAGTAAGGTAGCCACATCAAAAAAGACCCTGGTGACGTTGTCTACGGGAACCACAGGAACTGCAGGTTATTGAGTCTGGACCAGTTCTCTGCATCATCAGCCATCTCCTCCAGTTCATCAGTGGAAGCCACAAGCCTTTTCACTTCTGTACATAGAGTAGCTATCTCATCCTCTACTATCGTTACCCATCTCTCCACCTCTTTCGCTCTTTCAAATGCAATACGCAGGTCCTGTCTCAGGACATCGGCCCCCGCTTCACCAATTTTCATTTCCACAGCCACTTGTGAGGGACTGATTTCCTGCAGAATCATTGCTGTGTACAAAGTAACCACGGCCAAGATGAGGGCATCACACTGGGCCGCCCCTTGCACGTCCCCAACAGCAGTGGTGTATCTGTCCATCGTGGTTAGTGAGGAGTCACTAGGGCATTTGGCCTGCCCTATCCCCTCACCTCCCGACTATCAGCTCGAAGATCACGTCCTTGGCCCTCATCCACAGGGCAGCCTCCAAATGTAAGGGTTTAGGCTGCAGGAGCTGAGGCTACTCATGTAGTTGTCGCCCACCAGCCTTGACTGCTCCTTTCACCACATTCTAAACGGGGGGGACGAGCAGCTGAGAGCAGTCATCCCTTCTTTGTCCTGGCTTGAAGCTCCTTTTTTTCCATGGATGCTGATCAACTTCAGCGTGCTTGCCCCATGCTCCATCGACCCATGGGTAGCTAGAGCAGCTAGGAGTGCTCGTTCTGGTCCTGTCCCCACAAGTTTCTCCCAGGCTGCCCAGTAATCCTGATGCGCATGGTCCCCTCCCATCTCAGCGTTCCCAACTGGGTGACCTCCCATAAGGGTCCAGCCTTATACAGTCCATGGGGACTGGACTGCTGCCCTCAAATGCCCTCCCTGTGCCTGTAGGCGAAATCTGGGCCCAGAAAATACCCACAGTACTGCACATTTAACTTCTCTCCACAGAGGCACCTGGCCCAGACCTCTGCTCCACTGAGTCCCCTTCCCCTGACCGGCCACAGGCCCCCCACTGGGGGAGGCAGCCGGGATCTCCCACTTTAAGTCCCTGGGAGCAGCTATGGGTGTAAAACCGCTACTCTGTGGACCCCAGGTGCACACTGCAACTCAGGGCCCACCGGCACAGGCACTGAGTCTGAACCCTCACCGCAGGAGGCCAACCGGTCCCTACGGAACACACCTCTCCAGGCAAAGACCATGCCACCTCTCCACTGGTCACTGGGGCACAGCTCCTCTTGATGTGGCTGCAATGATCTGGTTCAGACAAAGTGCCTCCTCAGTATTTCTGGGCTAGTCTTTTATGCTGCTCTTGGTGTCTTCCTTTTTACCAGATTTGCACAGTCATTAGTGTCTTGGGGATGGAAGTGTTCCCATTTGTCTGCGTCAAAATTGGAAATATATTGCCAACGATGTCATCAGCATTACGGAAGCCCTTGCCATAAGCAGTGACCTTAAAGTCAAGAAACTCAAAGTCTTAAGGATGAGAAGAGTCTGAAGTTTATTTATTGAAGCTGAGGACCTTTGTGTGACTGTTGATGAATTTACATCTTCAAGGATGACTTTAATTACCTGGCATAGGTCACAACTTGCTCACCTTCCGATAACGGGCTGGTTTATTCAAGAAGGTATTCAACATGACAGGTAAAATTATACACAGGAGCATGTTGGTCTGCAAAATTAACAGGTTAAACTAGTTGCTGAATGAAGGACCTCCTCCCCATATGATCACATGGAAGTTTGCCACCTCAAAGTGTCAGACCTTTACATTCTAATATAAGAACAAGCTTGTGAGTTTGTTATCACCGAGAATAATTAGACTGAAGATATGTTACTATATTCTAAATTTTCACCAAGTGCCTCAGCAGTCTTTAATATATTTTGTGAATGTATTAATAGTGCCTCAAAGACACTTTGTGCACCCCTGACTGCTCCACATAAGCAAAGCCAAAAATATGTGGTTCTAGATTCAGATTATCAACACAGTAAAAACAGAATCTTGCAATACTACATTAATTTGTCCAGAGTTACGAGTTAGGTGGAGCAGAATGCTGGATACATATGCAAGGATGGGGCAATTTTGTTTTACACTTGCTTCTGAAGTTATCTGTAAGATTGGAACTTCTTACTGTTTTTTTATTTCTGTCTGAAAGTGTATAGAACCAATAGTTCAGTTTGACATACGTCCCTTGTTTGGTACAGAGTTTGATACTCTGTTATAAAGTATAAAGATTTAAAAGGATACAGCTCGCTCCATGGGGCTCCAACAGCAAGAAGATCATGCAGTCAGTCCAGGACAAGACTAGCTTGATAATGAAGGCATTGTATGTGCAAAAGCAGAAATGTACTTTAAAAGCAAAAAAGTGCACCATGAAGGGATTTTCTCCATCATGGGGCTTACTTTAGCATTCATGAACATGTAAATAATGGGCTTCCAATCGCCAAATAACACAATCATAGAGGATTGTAATATTTGGATACAACCCCTTAACTGTTGTATCCTCTACTCCTTTGGAGCTCAAAGCGATCGCAGAATCATGACTGGGATTGATTCTGCATCCAGAATTAAGAAAGGGGACAGAAACACCCCCCTGACTTATCACACCATTGTTCTTTCCTCTAGAAGAGCTAGAAACATAGACAGGCAACAGAAGTGCCATACACATGTATTGACCTGCTTCGGTAAGAGTAGATAACATTCTCCCATTTAACTTTCTGGCCTTAATAAACCCGTTATGTCAAGGTAACAAATTAACCTCCTGTTTTTAGATTATTCAACTGCCTTTAATACTGTAAATAGGTCTGTCCAATGGAAAACCTATACTATCTGAGTGGTGGGCCTCTGAATCTTTACTAAGAGCCGTTCAACTTCTACATTGGAATATCTGGGTCCCATTTAAGATCGGAGATAGGGCAAGGTCAACAAGCAAAATACCAATAGACAGAGATGTCAGTAAATAGCCCTACCTCAACTTTCAGTTTTTAATCTCTATAAAGCCGGCATGGAAGTCAGGCTGAGGGAGGTGAGTCATTTCACTAAAGCGGAGAAGAAAACAACTAGTACTGATTCAGTATGCAGAGGATGCGATCAAACTAGGCACCACCTCAGTTTGTCTACACAGGGCCCCTTGAAGCAGTAAATCCTTACGACACACTTAATGCATCTAAATAATGTATAATAGATGCAGGAAGACGTTCACTTAAAGGTTGTGCTGTGAAAGAATTGAGCAAGCACAAACAAATTTATTTTGGGATTTGGTAGGAAAGAATGCAAGCATTAAAATCAAATGGACACACATGAGGTTTATGCTTTGAAAATTAAACACAGGTTTACTCTGTTCCGACAGTACCATTCATTGTCAAAGTGGTTAAAGCTAAATTGAAAGCCACACTTGCATATGGAGTTCTAACATTTGGAACTGAATGAATAATGTGAAAGAAGCCTATGGGGTTCTTGCCTAAAATGTATATTTTGGCAGCCCAATGCCTGCTGTTCTAGTCAGCTAAAATTAGAGGTCAGCCTTGTCAGAATTAAACTAATACTTGAGCTATTATTCATAAAATACTATTTATAAAATACCTCATTATTCATAAACTACTGTCATCGATCAAAGATTGCCACAACTTATTCGCTGATGAATAAGCTTTGTAATTAACTATCTGGTACCCGCACATTTGCAAAAAAGTGGACTGGCTATACACCTGACCAGTTAGCACTGAATATAACTTTATGAGGTTTAATTTCCTATTTCCAGTATCGGAGCTGGCCGTAGAAGGTCTAAACTGCATGCAGTATAATTGTATATTTTGTCTGACGAAGCAAATGTGAATCAATATCACTTATTCTATTTTTTCCCCACAATTAAGAGTCCAAATCAAACTCCTTAAGCTGATCTTCTGGAAGTATAATGTCCACACATTTATAGAAACACCAGAACTGTGTGTTGGGTATTATTGCTGCTTTATTGGAAGACTAGCATGGTTTATAGACCTGACGTCAGTTAGTCTAGATAAGAAGATAAGTGCAAGATTTCATCTGCACTTGGTCAAAGCAAATTAGATAAATTATTCCTGCAGTATTCTGACATTTTTAGTTCTACTTCCAATTAGATTTTAAGTACCAATTAATTAATTCTAACCAGAAGTTTTATAATAATATTTAACTCTATACAATAACTATATTTAGATATATTGATGCTTTAAATTGATACGCTAAAATATTTTTACTATGTTTAGACACAAGGCCAACTTTTGTTACATGTATGTAAGGTTTTAGCTGAAAATACATTTTTGGGCACTAATTGTAATGATTTCAATTAATCATTATAAACGTATTTACAACTTGAACAAGTGAATATATGGATCCCTAAAGTCTATAGGTAAAAGCTAAATTTTGGGAAATTATATTAAAAAAGAAAACATTCCTTTAGGATGCACATTTTCTGTATTCACTTTATTTAAAAAAACAGCCAATGATATTCATATTCCAACACTGTAAAACACATTTGCCTTACTAATCCATTTAAATTTCCCTTTAAAAGACAGATATGGTGCATAATACGTAGCACTCTTTCAGAAAAACACTGGGATTGCTCCATTAAATTGTCAACGCAGTCCACATGAGTTAAAGCAGTTCAGATTTCTTCCCTGTTGAGCAGGAAAACTTGAATACAGCTATTCCTTACTTGGGCTGCGAAAAAACCATTAATCACTAAGAAGCAGAAAAAAGATTTGGGAGAAAACCGTTATAAGCATTAGTTGCAGCCACAGTTCATGTGTATAGGAAAATGAAATACCAAATTTGGCCAGGTATGGAATATAAGCTAGTATTGTCTTCCCTTGGTTCAATCTACTTCTCTAAGCACTGGCGCTTGAAAGGAAGATAGAAAATGGTGGAACGCATAAGCATTTTAACTTTTACTTATTTTTTTTTTTTTAAAACAAACTTTGCTCTTGAAACCAGTGCTTGTGGAGGGGGGGGTCACATAAATGGAGAACTAGTATTACTAGTAAATAATCATTCATTTTCATCTACCACTTATTACAATACAATTTAATACGTTTATTTACCAAAACACATGCTTTATTATCGTATTTGAAACTAGAAAATCTCCATTCTGCAGATGGATGGCTCACACTTTAAATTCGAGGAAATACAATTGACCTAGCGCATTAAATGCAGTAAACGCAGATCAAAGTTTGGCTGTCACCATAATGTCCTGGAACATCGCTGGTGCAAAAACTATCATAGCAGACGGGTTCACAGCAATGACTAGTTGCAATTATTCTATAAACGTGCTTCCAGAAACGTGGCTGGAGGACCCAATCGAATTAGGAGGCTATTCGCTACACCACATTAGTGCCAAAAAATCAAAGAAATCAGGTAGGCCAAGCGGTGGTCTAGCCACATACATTTCAACGGCACTACTTGTATCAACAGAGCAGTTGGCTTTCTCAAAGACCGACTTGCAGGCCATTAAAATCACCTTTAGTAATAATCAGCACGCCCCGCTAGTCATTTTCAATGTAAATGCCCATCTGCAGAAAAAGTACTGCTCTATGATGAATTATTGAATAGGGTGGAAGAGATACGATGCGCTAATACAGCATGGGACATATTAGTGACAGGCGACTTCAATGCTAACTTAGTGCACACTCCAGAACCAGATGAGCAACTGGCAACTGAAAATGCCATATGGTCAGTGCCGTTGCAAAAAAAGACTGGACGCAAAGGGTAAACAACTGGTAGAGGCACTAGAGCACATGGGGATGAGGGTAGTAAATGGCAGGATCAACAATGACGTTCCGCCAAGCTTTACTCATCATAGCGCAAAGTCCGCGACAATAATAGACTATACAGCTGTGTCACTTCCTTTGCTAGCTTATGTTAGCAAATTTAAAATTAAACCTACTCTCCATAGGGACCACTCATTTCAGCACATAGAACTCATTTGGAACGCTCCGTGCCTTCTTCCAGCTATAAAGGAATTAGGAACAGTAACATCTATCAACCTAAACCGCCTGATCTGGTCGGAGTCTTCATTATCAAGACTGTGTAAAAACATAAAATCTTTGCTTCATTTGGCAATATGCCAGGACCTACCAACAGTGAAAGCGTGGGCCACTTTTCTTCAGTCAGTACCCTCTCTTGGCCTCGCCAGGCATCAATTGCCACATAATAATCAGGCAAGGTCTTCAAACCTACCAGTAAAAATTTTAGAACTAAGGAAGGAGCTGAGGCTCAACCTTAGACTAATGAAAGATAGCTCTCCTACAGCAACCCAATTCGCCCAAATAAAAGCCCTACGAAAAATTTACAAGAATCAGGTATGGCAAATGCGAACCAAAAAGGAGGACGACTTCTGGCTCAAATTACTTCATAGTTCAAGGAAGGCTAATTCAAGGGCCTTTTGGACAACAGTGAATGGAATCGGCCGGCAGGTCAGAACAATAAACTTCACATTAGTTCCAGAAGGAAAATGGGTGGAATACCTTGCCAACATTTTCTTTAAACAACCCTCATCTGAAGTAAATCAGCCTCTGAAGGAGTCAATAAAACTCACAGACGTCAGGTTAAGGCTGACCCTGAATATTGGTCAACAACACTGTCAATCCTGTATACTGAAGTTGAGTGTAACACAATCGTTCCAGAAAGTTGGAGAGGATCCATCATTAACCCAATATTCAAAGGGGGCTGTAGAGCAAACCCAGCCAGTTACAGATTGATAGCGTTAATTGACAGTGAGGCCACCTTAGTCCTGGCCGACCTGCTCAATTGGTCAAACTCAAATAACCTGGTTCCTTTGAATCAAACTGGTTTTAGGAAGGGATATGGTACAGTGATTAACATCCTTACACTAGGAGACATTGCCAACCGAGCAAAATGCTTAAAGAAAAAACAATATTTATGTTTTCGTGGACTTCAAAAGTGCTTTTGACCGAGTCAATAGAGCACTTTTTTTGGAGCAAATTGCGAAGGTGGGGCCTGCAAGAGCGAACTCTTAGATGCATAGAAATGCTATACGATAAAACTTGGGTGCAGGTCAAGGTAGCAGATGGCTCAAAAATGTCTATGAGGATACTGACAAATATAGGTTTAAAACAGGGTTGTGTTTTGGCCCGCACCGCTTCAACCTTTTCACGTCAGATCTCTCCTCGAAGCTGGATGCAACCAACTCGCACTCTCCAAGGATGGGAAGTTTGTCCCTATCACACCTTTTATACGCTGACGATATTGTTCTGCTAAGCCATACGAAAATATGGCTGCAGCGGTTGGTCACTACTTTAGGTGAATACGCAAAGACAAACAAATTAGAAGTTAACACCTCAAAGACCAAAACCATGTCCATGGGATGTCCTTTGAATCTAGCCAACAATATAAAGTTGAATGGCATTACCCTTGAAACAACTCGCAGCTATAAATACCTTGGCATCATTATCGATAATAAGGCCAATTTCGCGCCGCAGAAGCGCTACATTGCACAGAAGTGCAAAGCCTTAACGTTCGCTTTCTGTACCCTAGCAAAAAGATTAAATGGCCCATCGTATAAGCCGTTACTGTCTGTTATGTCGGCCAAATTCCTCCCAGCCACTGCATACGGAAGCAAGGCTTTATATGGGAAAGATGCCACCCTACTGGACCAACAACAAATAAAAATCTATAAGCAGGTCTTTAAACTTCCTGGCTCCGCTTCTCCCTCACAGGTTAGGCTAGAATTTGGCCTAATACAACAGCAGTTGGGCAGGAAAGCGCATACAATAAAGTCCTGGTACAACATAAGAAAAAATATGACCAGCCCCCTAGTCATGGCTTTATGGTATTCAGTGAGCAACAATCCAAAATCAGTATATAAAAGGTATCTGTATAATTCTCTGCAAGAGACAGAAATGATGCATTTGTGGGACTCCAACATCTCATATTCACTGTTGTGTCGAGCGTTGAAAAAGGAAATGGGATTGCAGTCTTTTCTAGCTGATAAATCTAAATTTGCACAACGCTCGCACGCCTGGCTTCTTATGCACACTTACACCACCTTGGCACCATCACAATATTTGATTTCAACTTTCGCACTACATATCAAGTGTTGTTTTCTGGCTCTTCGTCTAGGCGTTCTACCATCCAGAGCGGACCAACTATCTTAGAAGAATGGAGGAGAATCTTCCTGTAGGTTATGTAAAGGTCCCAAGGAAGACATGGTCCATCTGATTTGTATTGCCCGGCCTTAAAGGAAGCACGACGACAACTCTTAAAACCAGTCTTCGAGAGGAATGGGACTCTTTCCTGTCGGCCAGCAGTTATGTCATTGTTTGACCGTCACGATCCACAGTCAATCTGCAGATTCATCAACTTTTTGACTGTCCACACCGCAAGCATGAACTTACTATTTAGGACACACCATAGCTGACAGTTGGCTCACTTTTAAGTGTTCATTTATTTTTTTAGTCGCGTATTAAAGTTTTGATAATGTTATAGCATGTGGAAGGACACATTTTAAGATAACTCAGTTAAAAAGGCAAAAGAAAAGCCCGTTGGCGCAACAGCAGGTTCTCAGACTGTACACATTGAGTTAGCATGTAACATCAACCGCACCACGGGCATCAAGTGTCTGCAAAGTTAGTTTAATGGTCACCCCGCCCCTCGACTGCTCTAGAATTGCAAGTGTATTTATTTCAAAGATTTTTATAGAATTTTTTTCCTTTAGTTTGTCCTTTCTTTTATAGAATTTTATATATTGTATATAATGCATTGATTATGGTTTTTATTAACTAAACAATAAAGATTTACTTACTAAGACATACTTTATTATCGTATTTGAAACTAGAAAATCTCCATTCTGCAGTATCATTCCAGTTACTATTCTATAACAAGATTTAGAGAAGCATATTGAAAAACACTGCAAAACAGGGTTTTGCAGTGCTTGTTGACAAGCCTTAATATTTGAGAGGTTTAGATGTTGGGGTTGATCATTCTTTCTCAGCCTTTCATTCAGGCTCATAAGTGTACCTGAAACTGCCTATATCTTCTCCATTTTGTACCATAAAAACATAATAACAGTTTTAAAGGTTTAAAAAAAAAATATGTGGGTCATGGTCTGACCCGCCAAGTTGGTGGACGTACATTAGCTGTGCTCCAAGACAACCTCTGCCATCCTCCAGCATCTGTGACTCGGACCCGATGGATTTACCCCCCCTGTATGGCTCGGATTTCCCTGTGTGATGCCCCGGCCTGAATCCTGCGGCACTGAGCCAGATCTGTACCTCCAAAGCCCCCTTAAGAGACTGTGAGGCCCATGTCTTGCTCATTTGCTGGTGCTGTCTGCGGCCACACTGAGGGCGTGCCTCCCCTGCCAAGAGAGCAAGCAGGAGGAGTGCCACACAAACAGCGGCTTTAGTCCTTCCTGTAGCTTCCCTCCATAATTGTTTATGTGGCCAGTCCAGACTGAGGCCTTGACTGAATTGTCCTGGACTGGGGTGGAAGAGACTGGCGGGCTGTGGAACCCTGTGGGGGGGAGGGCGGGGGGATTGGGACCGCCATTTCCCCTTCTGGCGCACTAGGGCTAACTCCCCCCTTGCTAAGAGGTAGGCTGGGTGGATAGCAGCGCCTGCCCTCCTGCGCCCAGTGGAGATTCAGCCCGGGGTGCACATGTAGCCTCCCTGTTTTGGGAAAGTGGGCTGGTTGGGCCGGGGGTTCCACCTACCAACTGGACTGCATCTGCCACGGGCTGCTGGAGGAGGGGTGCTGGTTCCACCCAGGACCAAAAAGAGATACTGACTGGCTGCACATGCCGCCAAATGTGGGTTGCCTGGGGCAAGTAGGCTGGAAAAAGGCAGCCCTCCGGCCTTTGATTCACTGGTGTTGCGGCGACTGGGATGCACACGACACCCTCTCAGCAGACTATGTGCATAGGCTGACAGCCAAACCTTCTTCACCTGCTGCCCCCTAGAGTGCCACAACTGCCCACCTTCCAAGTCCCCCTTTACAACTCAAGAATAGGGACGGACAGGGCCCCAGCACACTAAATCCTGTCCAGATTTGACAAGTCTGCTCCCTCAACTGGCGGATCAACCCAGTGAGACCTGTCCGCAGGCCCGATGCCGACAATAGACCCGCATATATGGGCGCCATCCTTCTGACTATCAGAGTGCCCCGAGAGGCTTGGGCCCACATAGCGCTCTTGAAACAAGACCAGGCTACCAGGGTGCCCACAGCAGAGGGCAGGATCTCCACAGTTAAAGACACTGTAACCCCCCTCTCCCTCCCAAAGCCAACATGGCAAAGACACTCTCATTAAAAGTCAGCCTCGAGTGGCAGATAGATGTGGCCGAAAACCGATAAAGAAGGAATTGCCCTTGTATCCTTGGGTTCACCAAGGAGGTAGAAACCCAGTCCCCTGAGACGTTTCTCGAGTTCTGGCTGAAATTGTGCATACCTGAAGGGGCACCTGAGGGGGCACTGTTGCCTTGGTTCATGCTGGAGCAAGCTCATCACTCGCTTAAGTCCACCGCTCCCCTTCCCTCCTAGGTCCACCCCCTCCATCTAGTACCTCCCCACCCCCACAGGTCAATTGCCTGTGATATGTTGTGAGGCTAAATGTGTCGAAGAGAAACCTGTTATATACTGTGGCGACTGATATGAGGCTTATCATGGCCATCTCGAATACTTACCACTCCGCTTTGGTAATGCTACAAGACTCTGACCTGATACATTTGGCCTCACCCATATCATAGGCAATTGACTTGATAATCCTCTGACATGATGACATCCTTACTCTTTTTTATTATTTCAGACGTAACAGCCTTGAAAAAATCCAAGGGATGAAACACGTGTCAGCTGCTGCTCTGTGAGAATATTGTCAACCTTACTAGCATTCTTCTGAGCAATAAACCAGCACTTCAATGAGTCATGACCTTATGACTGTTGGACTTATCATTAACACTTTTTCAGCGTGCTCTGGTACTTGCAAATACTAGTTTTCTGTTCTGGCTCTCCAGGCTGGATATCGCTCATCTAAGGTGGCAGGGAGATTTGTACCAGACTAGCACCTGCGTG
The DNA here is from genome assembly GCF_031143425.1 of Pleurodeles waltl. Classification (NCBI taxonomy): domain Eukaryota; kingdom Metazoa; phylum Chordata; class Amphibia; order Caudata; family Salamandridae; genus Pleurodeles; species Pleurodeles waltl. Next base: position 432,354,392 of record NC_090443.1, on the reverse strand, counting down.
CACTGTTTTTCTGGACGTTGAAGAAGTTCTTCGATGTATACTGAACCCCATTTTGTTTGGCTACTCTTGGATGTATGGGCTGTCTAGCATTGTCTCCTTTCTTTTGGCTGTGTTCTTAGCAAATACATCTGACAGAAACTTGTAGCTTCAGATTCCCTACCTTTAGAATTTCCAGGCGTCAGCTTGGAGTCCTGAACTTTTGTTGAGCAATACCTTTGCGCGCACCAGTGGGTGGCATTGTTTGGATACGCGTGGCGTCATTGGAACAGTCTATGATGTCACGGTCGCCTGTAAAGGCACCACCCAGGCTCACCTATGTCAGTACTTTTCCAGAAATTCCATACCAGAAGTGCCGAGCCATAGAAAGAACCAACAGTTTTGTCTGTGCAAAAAAACTATGGCCCTGAAAGGACAATCCTTAACTCTAGGAAATGGGTCCTCAGAACGGGGAGGCATGCATGGGTGTAAGGAATCTGCAGCTAGATAGTCTTTACCAGGTATTGCTTTACCGAAGGTAACTAACTTGTTCATCTGATAGAGACTTCTATCCACAGATTCCTTACCTTTAGAATTTCGTGGCTTCAGCATAAAATCCGGAACTTTTGCTGGGCAATACCTTTGCGTTTGCCGTCAGGTGGCGTCGTTCGGATACGCATGGCGTCGTTGGAGCTGTCTGTGATGTCACGGTCCCCTATAAAGGCACCACCCAGTTGCACCTATGTCAGTACTTTTCCAGAAATTCCGTGCCAGAAGTGCAGAGCCATGCAAAGACCCAACAGTTTTTAAAATTAAAAAGTTTGCCCTAGGGGTATAACTGACCACTCTCCAGTAGCGGTGGAATTGAGGGTCAGCAGCAGGGCAATGCGACTGATGTGACACTTCAACACCTGGCACCTCCAGAATGAGAACTGTGTAGAACTCCTCTCCACTGAATTAGAACACTTTTTTGCACTTAACAAAGGCACAGTGAACTCCCCAGGTGTCCTCTGGCCAGCAGGCGAGGCCACCACCAAGGGGTTTGCCAAAGATTATATTAGAAGTGCAGAAGAAGAGAAGACACGCACCATGGTTGCTCTTGAAACTCGTGTCTTGGATCTTTAAAGGCCATATACTAGGTGCCCGAGTGAGATTCTCTACCACCAGTTGATGGCAGCGAAAGAGGCGTTCCAGCAAATGGTGACAAGTCAGGGAAAGTGAAATACTGGCTGATACTGATGTTGTGGCATCCCTTATTGTCCCCGAGGTATATAACAGTCCCCATCCCCCGTTATAGTAGACACAGCTGCAGCTTTTGACTCTTACTTCGAATCGCTCTACGCACCCAAGAACGCCTGCACTGTGAACGCCAGCACTCAGTCCTGGACGATATCCTGCTCACAACACTTTACTGCGCAGACCACATAACCCTTGACGGTCCTGTCATGGCAGACATATTCAGTGATGCCATTCACGGTCTAAAATCTGATAGGATGACGGGTCCAGATGGATTCCCTGCAGAGTAGTACTGTAACTACCCAACCCTGCTACCCCCCCCATCTCCTACCGACCCCTCAACCACCATTTGCTCAGGTAAATTACCTCAGACATCAACACTGCCAATATCATCATACCTAAACCAGGGATCCCCGGGGGTCAGTGCACTTCCTACAGGCCTATTTCCTTGATCAGTGCAGAGGTCAAAATATTCGCTTCTAGCTAATGGTCTCAGCCCAGTACTGCAGAAACTGGGCCTAAAATGCAGCTGTGTCAGAATGCAGCACTAGAAACACTATCCTGCAACTTCATCTGGCCATGGCCCCCGTGGCTGACCTCCGAGACCCATGTCACTTCTCATTCTAAACTTATAAAAGGCCTTTGATACAGTGGACTGTGCATTTTTAGCCTGGATACCGGAGAGAATGGAACTGGGCCCCAGACCCTGCAGATACATTGGTATTCTATATTCTGAGCCGCAGTCGCGGGTACTAGTCAATGAAGGTCTGTTGCACATCTTCCCAATCCGCAGGGTCACCAGATAGGGTTGTCCCTTGCCACCACTCCTTTCTGCCCTGGCGATTGAGCCTTTGGCCTGACAATTACATTTTGACGACCTGGTGGCGGGCTAGGAACGGACAGACGGCTCTGATGACAGGGTTGCCCTGTGCCCAGAAAATATCTTGAGCTACCTCTACCACCCTCCAACCTTTGGTCTCAATTGTATGGAAATACTAGACCTTTATGAACAAGCATTGGGCCTCCTCGCTAGCCTGAGGAAATTGTTGCTATTACCTCCGAACACGCAACATGGCGACCATTTATGCCGATCTGCACCACTAGCTTTAAATACCTGGGGATTCACATCTCCAGAGACTCTGCTGAGACCTGGAATCTCAATCTCAACTCCCTGACCCAGAAAGGAAAAACAGACCTCCAACATTGGGAGAAGGTGTGACAGCTGATCCTTGGGAAAATTGCTGCAGTTAAAATAATTGTACTCCCCAGGTATCTCTACGTTTTCCAAAACTTACCATGCCTCATAGCACACCACTGGTTCTGGGAACTGAAGCCCACACTTTGCTCATTTTTGTGGTTACACTGCCCCTCATGCATGGCCCACTGTAGAATGAGGAAGTCAGTGAATGGCAGAGGTATGAGTATGGCAGGCCTCCAGCTCTAGAATAAAGCCACACAACTACTGGTTATTAATGAATGGTTAACGGGAGGGTGACCCCGGCTATCATAATTAACTCATGACCCAATCCCCAGTGGCCTCCCTTAGGTTACCATGGTGGTCCTCGGTTGGGAGAGAGGCTTCCTCGGACATGGGCTGAGAGAAAAATCTAACGCGCCAGACCCACTGTGGCAGGGCTACCACCTTAACACACTGCCTGATTGCAAGGCTTTGCAAAGTGGGACGGGATCTGCATTATGACCCTTGGGGACATCTGTGTGTGTGGTGTGGTTAGCTCCTTCCAAGTCCTTCAGACACACGTAACCCTCTCAGTCACACAGTTACCTCCAGCTGTGACATGTCCTACAGCCTTCTCCACTGTTCATGAACATAGCCCTCTCAAGGCCAAGTTGCTGATGAACAGACTGGGGAGTGGAGGGGTGTCCCAGTTGTACCGCACACTTGGTGATAAATATCCCCACAGTTTCCTGTTGCTGAGACTAAAGTGGGAGGAATGGATCGGATGAATGGATCGGATGACTCAACAAAGTGGACTGGACCCTGACGCAAAATGCCTTCACCCCCCAAACCTCCTTCACCCACGAGAAATAGCAATATCCTTGACACTTAGGCACATACAACTTAACTACCTGCACACCACCTACCTCACTCCACTATGGTTTTGGTGGACCGGCAGCACCTCTACCCTGCATTGTCTCCGATGTCCATGCCCTAGCACTGATTTCAATCATGTTATGTGGCAATTCCTTCCCATTGCATCCTACTGGCAACATATTATGTGGCTGTTCTGGCCCAGATTCGAAAACCGATATCGCTCTTACACCTGCACGGACACTATTGGACGTTCTCTATGAGATTGGGGTTAGCTGTGGGGATCGATCCATGATTGGCCTGGCAACAGTTGTGGCAAAACGAATCACAGCGTGCAGATGGAGATTGAACACACTGTCTACTATCATTGAGTTGAAAAGGGGAATTGACTGGTTTGCACGACTGGAAAAACATATACACTGCCAGAGGCTGTCCACAGAAGCACTCGCAGATATGGAGTAAACGGATGCACTACATGGACTAGGTTTAATCTTTTCATATGATAAATTGCATATGGCCAGTGAGCCATTCCGGGGTGTATGGGACGATGGTGCGATTATATGTTGTAATTGTTTTATTGTGCTGTTCGTAACCAAAACTCAAAAAAATTGTTTATAAAAACAAAAATGTAAAGTGGTGCAGGAGTAAAGTGGCAGAAAAATAGTATGTTTTCTTGATGCTAAGGTTGTTAATCTGAGACCTGTCTTTCCAAATAAGTAATATTTTTTACTCTGTTGAATTTAAGGCCCGTGAGTTGGAGATTTCTGTGTACTGGCGAGATTATCGTTGTCTGTGTGCCTTAAAGTACCTGAAGCTGGAGGACTTCCTCGACAACCAGAGGCACGAAATCCACCTTGATCTGGAGCCGCAAGGAACTCTTCTTTCTGAGGTATCAACCCTTTTTTCTGGTGTATGCTATTCCTTATGATCATATTTTATTGATATTCATGGGGAACTTTTCAGAGTTGTTTCTATATGTTGAGTTTAATCATCACCAGTTAGGAACTAACAGATTTAGGTAAAGCGCCTAATACTATAAATTAGTTCATTTTTAAGCCCTCCCAGTGGAACTAAATGTGAGCCGGGCACAAAGAAGTAGAGTAATTTGCGCAAAATTCACACTTAGGTTAGTGATGCAGCATGTTCTGGATTACAGCTCTGGTCCCGAGCGTATCCTTCCCCAGCAAATCTACTGCACCCTATTTCTACTCTTGTAAATGCTGCTGTGATGAAATGGGTTGTCTACAGATTTCTGATAATGTTATACGCAGGTTTAGTCAACCGAGAAACTTAACATTGCTAATTTATTAGAATTTTTTAATTTGTGTTATTTTGTTCTTTTTATGATTCTTCACTCTCCGCCATGAAGTGTACCTTAAACCTACTGAGGTGAACTCGGCTAAACATTGCGTACATGCCAGCATCATATGCATGCTCAACGACCACGTGCCTAATAGGAATTGCTTTTCGCAAACAGCATTTTCCTTTGGACACTCTTTGTATTGTGAGTTGTATTTTTTGGTGTTTGTTTTAGACTTTGTGCTAATTGCACTTTTAGTGCAAGTTTTCCGGGGTTTTCCATACCGTGTGTTTAGAATTTATGAATTTGTTTCCTTGATGTTGGAAGGTTCACAGCAATGGCACAGACTCTTGGGTCCGATCTGCTTTCTGTACACTGGCTGATTTACAACTGACATGTTGAGTAAATTATGGCTCCAGAACTTAACTAAATGTGCCTGCAGTGACCACTGTGCAGTAGGATTCAATTTCACTTTATGGATATAACACCGTCTGCTCAGGTTTTACTATTTATCGTGTAGGAATAGTGTATGTGATACCAACATGCAGCTATATTTGTACATTAGGGCCTGGTTCACAACCTGATAAATTAACCTGCACACGGGCGAAATTATGCCTCAAATATTGTTATATTAAAACGTGCCTATCACATTGAAATTATCAATTGCCTTGCATGTTAGTTACTCCGTAGCTCATACACAGTCCAATTCAGTGCTGAGTTGAGAGTTAATTTATGGATTGTATGCTGGCACTCAAGCTATTTTATTCAAGTCTGGTGTGCTGGTTCTCTTGTGATTTCATTCATTACTTCTGTGCCACTTAGTAGGAGGCTGGCATGTGCACTTGTGTTGGAGCCCAAAGACTTTCAAACTGAAGAGCTGTTTGTTTTCTGATCAAAAGGGTACATGCAGACCTATTTGAGTGAATTTAGGACTCTCTTGTTCACATTAGTTCCTGACCTGTGTGGCTTCTTACATATTCCCTTATTCCTTGCTTGCATGCGGTTTTACTTACTGCCTTACTTATTTGGTGATTCAGAACTCGCATCCTGTCTAATGACGGGCTGCATGCTATGTGCACCAAGTGTGCTTACCGCTTATTTCAGTCCCAAGTGCCGACTAATTTATGTCTTGCATCCAGTTTCCCATGGTGGCTATTGCATGGCTCGCATACTGGCTAAGTAATGATTTTCATGCTGTTTAATGCTCCTTCATTTTTGGCTTTCAGACTACCTAATAGAAGGCTTAGTTGCAATCGTACATACTAGTTAATTCATTGTTGTTATGGCAACATAAGCCTGGCATGCCCACTTAGATAAATTCTAATTCATAGCTCACATGCTGCTGCATTCACATCTTACATGCTGCATCTCTGAAAGCACAAGCACTGTTTAATTGATGGCTCACATTCTGTAATCAGGCTAGCGTGCTGCCTCACGATGTGGGTAACCCATTGCTCACATGCTGTCTAATTGTATCGCCATGTGCTGCTGGCTGGTGTAATGGTTTAGACCCTAAAATATACTTACAAAATATCTTATTGTTTTTTCGCTATCACGGATTAATAACATACATCTTTGTTTCTCGAGTAATACCATTGTTACATTTAGATTCAGCAACTATTTATGTATAATAGTTTATACATGTTGCAGTAATCATTGTTTCTAAAATAAGAAAATGAGAGGGGAGAAAAGGAAAGCAAAATAGCATATCAGCTGCTATTAATAACAGTTAACTGAGCGAGTAGTTCAATCCAGAAGAATACTCTAACAATCTAATAATTGCTGTCAGACCCAATGTGCAGGGCCACCATTGTCTTATTTTTTTGTTCCATGTATTGTTTTGTTCCTGACCTCTGATAACATTCATAGTATTACCAGTTCCGGCATTTAGGTGACCTGGGGCCATATGTACGAACACTTTTTCCCATTGACACAGAATGGGAAAAACCCTTTGCTACATCTGGCCCCTGGTGTCATCTTTCTCTTTATTGTTCAAAGCCAGGATCACTGTGGCCTGGTGTTGGGCCGCGGCTTCTATGTTTACCCCATGTTTCCTCCCTGTAAAAAGTTGTACTTTCCCCCTCGGCATCCCCATAAGGTGGGCGCCCTGAGTGATTTCCAAGCCTTTATGGTAGCTCTTTTGGCTAATAACAAGATCAGTTCGATAAACTTATATGCAACTTTCTCTTATTTTGGGTGCGTGATGAGCCCTAGACTACAGTCTGAATCTAGACAAATCTGCTCTGTCAAAAGGACATGTTCACTGGTGAAAGTCAGGCCATGTGTTTGAACTCCACTTGAGTTTTGTGGGATCGCAGACAACCTGAGGAGGCCCCAGTGTATATATATTGCTAGTCTTCAGGGATGTCATGTAGGCTTTTGTGTGACAAAAGAGGCCCTCTGCCACTCCTTGTCATTAAATGTCCTCCTGATCTCCTCCTCTCATTCATTCTAGAGTGGAGTTGGAGGTGTCCTTGTGTGTTCTATTAACGCTTTACAGATCCAGGTTACACATTTTCTCCTGCCTCCCAGCACATAGACTGTATCAATGCATGATTTAAAGGTTCATCTGGGCTATTTTCCACTGTTCCCCCTTGGCATCAACTATGGTTTTATACAGTAAAAAGTGCCACATTTTCCCACAGGGTTTGAACGAAGCCAATTTGCACTTTCTGAATAGTCTTCCCGCAACAGTAATCCCCACCTCTTTCCAAGCTCTCGACTCCCCTGCAGTGGGCCATCCTGTTTGAGTGGGTAGACCCAGGAGGGGTATTCGGTGATAAATGCAGTACCCTTCGAGTAAGGTCTGTACTCTTCCTCCAGTACCCCAGGGCAACTCTCACTAGGTGGGGCAAACCTGTGTCAGACGATGCAGCTGGAAATATTATTTTATTAAGTGCTCATGTGTATGAACGGTTCCTACCAGTGTCTCATGTTTGTGGAAACCAGCCTCCAAGCATGCTACCCCTCGCAGCTGAACTGCTAAATAACAGAGCTTGTAATCCGGCCCCTCATTCTCTTCTAGTTTTGCCAGTAGCTTCAGTTTCTTCAGGAACACCCTGCGCCGACCAGAACTCAATATTGATTCCGCTATCAGAGCATTGAAATCCCTACAAAAAAAAATCTGGATACCATAAGAGTGAGAGTGACAAACAAATAGAGCAGATAAGGCAAAATGTTTCACAGTACTGTGCATTACGTCAACACAATGTCTGCCAAAATGCTACTTATGCTCTTAGCAAACCCATCACAACTGTCAGTCTTATTATTATACACCTTAATCTCCAGGCATTGGATCGTGTTGGCCTTTGCCAGAGAGGGGATCCTTGTAACTCAGTTGTCAAGTATAATCATTAAGTAACCCTTGTTCTTTGGACTTATGGGCTTTTTGTTAGTCGACAAGGAGCGATGCTTAGGAGCAATCATTTACATCAAATATCATGAGCAGTGAAGTCCAGTTGGGGTATCACAAGAATCAATAGAAAGTTTTATGCAAGTTTAAAGGGTTTTATTCACACATTAATTCAAGTCAAATTATTTACTTAAAAAGTATTACATTTGGTCATCATTGTTTCAAATGTAAATACTCCATTAGTCTATATTTCAAAACAAGATAAAATAAGAATACAAATTACAAATATAATGAGGAGAATGCAACAAGTGTGTTCCTAAAGGAAAATCCCTAATCTAAATCAATAAATGGTGTTTTTAGGCATAAAGTGCAATTATTTTCAAAGGCAAGATAAGGTGTCAGTTTCAGAAACCGAAATGAAAGGTTCTGATGAGAGAATAAGAATGCATAGGCATGACACCTTAAACACTCAAGCACTGAAAGTTTGCAAAAGCTGGACAGTATTCACTGCTCAAAGTCAAAGTCAAAGACCTCTTTAAGGTCTGCTTCCTAAGTTATACAGCAAACTCCAGGTGAGGAAAATTGAAGCTTTCTGAAAGATGGAGGACCCTCTAGAATGGGCTCTGAGGGGCCTCTGCAACGCACACTAATAGAATTCTACTAATCACATTGACCTACATAATGATGTCCTTGGTTTGTTATATCGAACAAATCTTGTGGTTCAGACAGTTCTTCCTACGAGCTGTGTTTTCTGCCACCCCCTCTCCTCCCTGTAAGAACCTCACTATCAGTTGTCTAATGCATAACAAATGCCTATTGAGGCTGTCAGAAGACTTCAGGAAAATTGCAGCATCGGCAGTGGAAGAGAAAAACATCTTATGCAAAACAACAGTTTAAATGCAGAATCAGGCCTTTAAGTTCTAACGTGTAAAATCAACATTTAAAATGGCATCAGCCATTAGGCTAACTTATGTCAGTACAATATGTCACTTTGTATGTTTACTTATAATGCGTAAGAATGATTGCATACTACACATTTTGCTTTTCTTAGGTGTGTGTTACTCAGCATTGAAGTTGACACTTTTCAGTTAATTGCGTTTTATACACAAAATTAGGAAATGTGTTCTATCACCTCCCAGTGCTCCTCCTGCCCACCCCAGGAGGACTCGGCAACATTGAGATCACGGATTTCTTTGAAACAGGAATTATTTGGCCCAGTTAACCTTCTGCCAAAACACCTCCCGAAAACCGTTCAGGGACTGAGCTTTCTTGAAAATGTGGTGGAGTTGTTCATCACATTTGCTTCAAAAGAAGTACCGGCATCAGGAACAAGTATGCCTCTTTACTTAGGGCAGATCCTTAACTGGATTTGGCAAATGTGTATGCAGTCAGAAACTCTCACGCATGTCTCACTCGTCATTGGTTTTGTGGAAGTGGAGCCATTTCCCAGTATTCAGGACACACAAAATTCAGGTTGATATTGCTTTAAAAGGCATCCGTTCACACATCCGTTTATCGGAGTAATAATCATAAGTAACTGGGACCGCTCTATAATTGAGTTCTAGATCAGAGAAAAGTTCAAGGGTTTTATTACAAAAATCTAAAAATCAGGCAGTACAGAATAAATGCAACGAAGGCTCAATCACAATGTTATACAGAGTAATAAAGAATCAGAGATATTCTAAGTGGTAAATGAGCAGGAAAATCATAAAGAAAAAGGGTAGCATCCCTAGTAGAATGGGAACGTCTTCTGCTCACCCCCAAAACCAAGGGCTTCTTATACACAATTCTAGCATAACAAATGAGAGAAAACACAGTCTAATCATGGCATGTTCACAAGTAATTAGTTTTAGACAAATCAGAGCGTTCAGCATCATGTTAAGTTCACAAGCACTATCTCATTTAAAGAAAGTATCGAGAAGTATCTGTGTTATTGCTATCTGGAGATGTTCAAAGTAATGTGCAACATTTTAGACAACGAAATGTCACACCCATGAATAAGACTGGCCCAGCAGCAGAACTACAGCAGAAGAGCCTTGAAACTTGTGCTACATTTAAGAAAACAAGAAAGTTCATTCAAAGAGAACTCATAAAGAAAAAAAAAAGAAAAATAACACGACATTGACTAGGTTTGCTTCTTCAGTGCCTATGGAAAGAGGAGATGTACAGGAGACCGGGATGGGAGGGGGGAGAGCAGGAGTGAATGGTAAAGCAGCATCAGACCAGTATCCATGTTATCCTATATGGCTTTTCTATAGAAATGTGGCATAACTAGATTACACAGATAAGTACACTCCTATACACCATATTAAACTTGTTTCAAATGTGAACACTTTAATTCATCATTTGTGTATTGGATCCATCATAAAAACTACTATTCTTGATCATTATTTTTCACGAAAATATATACCAAGAAAGAATGCTACCAGAGTATCTCTGGACAAAGACAACAGGAGACTGGATTCAATAGGAATAATATGGAGTGGCACATCTCCAACTTCAGTGAAGAGATAAGTGCAAGTGCTTTGTTTATGAAGATGCAGCAGACTTTCCATGGAACTCTTGCAATGCCTAGTGGAGGATCCCCTTGGATAGAAAAGGAGCAGATATTTTTAAGAGAATCTTAGTGAGAAAGATTGTTCTGTTTCATGTGATCTTTATTGACCATCGTAAATGTTAGAATGATTTCCCACTGCGTGCGGAGGATAGGGAACACTTGTTCCACAAATATTTCAAGAGAAAGTGTGAATTTAACGTTTAAAATGTACAACCGACACTCACTAATTAGCCATTAAGGCAGAGGTTTTTTCTTTTTTTTAAATATATTCTTTTCTAGTCAGGAAAAAACATACAAAACTACATTACAGCATCTTGATTCTAAACTGCTGCTAAAAGGTGTTGGATGATAGTAATATAAGGGCTAATAGGCATGAGATTACCGTAGTGCAAACAAAGTCACCTATGCCTGCAAGGAGCCTAAAGTTTTTCATTCCCAGAGTGCACCGTACAGGCAGTTGCCTCTAAAAACCACTTTTTGTCTGGCTCGTGAAAGTGGAACTTAGGGATCCCGTGGTTCAACAGTTTTTCTGTCAGAGCTTAATTTTCCCCGTTTATTGGACACTTTTCTTCAGTCACAATGCCTTCAAACTTTGTGAAGTGCAGTTTGTGACAGAATCAAAGCTAGCTTCTGAACCCTGTCAGTTCTGGGTAGTCTGCCTTTTGAGTTCACCTTCCTTCTACCACTGAATGTGAATTTTGGGTGAAAATGTTCAAAAGATCATGAGGGAATCAGACTGTGGCAGGCTAGAAGACATGAAAGCCAAGGAGAAAGCAAAAAGGCCTCCAGAAAGCATTCTGCCTCTTCTATGTCAAAACCCTCACCCCTTAACAACTATAGAACTTGGTGTTCCAAGGTGAAAAGATCCATGATGGAAGAGAGATGATACATTTGCTTTCCCACTGCTTCTGTTGATCCCACTTGATGTCGAAGAGATCAGCCCACAGGTTCAACACAGACCTTTTCTCCCTCTGGAGTTGGCTCTGTTTCAACACCTAACTGCTACCGTTCGGCTTTGGGAAGAACTTCATTGTTGAAGCAAAAGCACCCCCACTGTCCATTGTCACCCATCCGCTCAACAACACATCACTCAATTTCGAAACAGGCTTTGCTGCTGAGTTGATTAGTGATGGCGAGAAACGTTTCCCCACTGTTAACATCAATACACTGGACATTAGCCTTTCACTGCTTCACTCAGAATGATGTTGAGGGTGTTTCTGTCTCCTCTATATTCCACAGCAGAAGTATTCTCACGAAGGACAAAACTTAGACTATGCCCAGAAGCAACAGCAGCCCCTCTTGGGCTCTTGTCTTTCAGAATACCGGTAGATTATCTAGTTCCAACTACAAACCTACTTCCTCCTGAAACTCCGAAGCTGGAGATCTCAAGTCCAGTATCTATGTTTCTGATCAGAAAAAGGCCTCCTTCTCCACAGAAGTCACTTCAGCTGCCATTTCCACCACCTCCTCGACAGGATGTCTATCATCTGCAGAAGCACAGAAGGGAGAGGTCTCCTTTTGAGTTCGTCCAGAAGTGATGCAGACATCATATAATCTGACATCTTCTTTTGCTGGATCACCAGCTAGAGTTTCACCCATGGAAGATGTCACTGCATTTCAGGATGCCCTAGCCAGAGGTACTGCAAAATTAAACATTTCCAGTGACACTCCTCATACGGCTGTCATGATATTTATTGAGACCTCACAACACTGCCTGACACTTACACCATTATTTCTGCTAGTACTTGGCCTTTTGGAGCTAGCAGAGGAAAAATGTTTACTTCTGCAATGACGAAGACAACAACACACCTCACCTCTCACTGCAGGTCTCCAGAAAAAGGCTTGACTTTTCCATGGCTTGTTCCTACATTGGACAAAGTAATATTGTCAGCCGTCAGGTCCTGTCCTCACCCTTCAGCCTCAGAAATATCTGCTCCTCCTGACAGGGAAAGCAAAAGGATGGGCACTGCAGGGAGAAAGATCTGTGGTACTGCTGCCACAGCCCTCAAGGTTGCCAGGACTGCTGTCCTGATTGCGGGAGATAAGATAGGGTGTCTAACATCTTTAAAATCAGATACCTAACTGAAGATTCTCAATGCTTCTTTCTCTTGATTATCCCCATTTGGCCAACACACAGAGGAGGAGCTGGTCTCCATGAAAAATGAAACGGAGACTTGGAAATCAGAGGGTCTTGAAGAGAGAGCACATTTACAGGGTACTCCATCGCTTTTTTCAAAATCCTTCTTCCATTGAAAGAGCTCTTCATGATGTCATGATATATCTCACTTAGCAAGTCGTGGCTCTTGAGATTTGTAGCTGTAAATGTGACTTCTGTAAAGCTGAACAAATCAAGAAAGGGCGATATGGAGGACCCCATCTTCAAAGAAAACAGCAGCCAATGAATTGATGCTGTTAAGTCCAGATCTTCACAATATATGGATCAATATAATGGCCTTGACAGATCAGGACAGGTCTTTGACTATTGGCACAATTAGCCCTTTGTAACCACTTTCATTCCACTTATCCAGTACAGCCTTTCTTTCTCTACTACTTGTTTCCCGATTCAATACATTGATCCTCCAATTAGAACGTGCAGCTAACTAAGACTAAGACTATGATTAGGGGCCCAATATAATTCTGTTTTTTTCTAATTTTCAGCCTGGGCAATGAAGTAAAACATTCTTTGGCCCTGGTGGAGTGCCTGACTGTGACATTTAGAAATGCCCATCGGGCCAACACACTTTCTAGCATTCACATGAACCACTCTCAAGGCGGTTCCTGTGAATGCATTGGAACTTTGCCCTGTGGCTCCGTCAAAGCTGACGGGCCATACAGCATTTTTGTTTTATTTCTGAACATAAAATAACAAAAACAATGCCCCCTTGACATGGGAGTAATTTTTAATGGCAAGGGGTGCATGTTTTTTTTTTTCCACACACCTTACCGCCAGGGTTTGCTTGACAGCGACAGGCAGTAAAAAACTGCAGTTCGTACACCCATCCTAATTGGGCAGACACACATATAAGCCAGTTCTCTGACGGCCTTTTATCAGTTGGGCCATCAGTGAAATTTGGTTGTGGTGGAGACTGAGTCTTCTCTGTGGTGGTTAAACTATGGTTGTGTTGGCAGGACTCACACCCCGTCGTCATTGTAATGTAGTATGCTTACTACCATCATTTAAAGCACGTCTTATGACTGCTAATGAGCCACTGATGGGACCTTTGCAGACAACAACTGTTGCTTATTTTGCATATGGAATTATCTGTAGCACTTTCATTCTAAAATTGTAGCAGAATAAATTGATTTGAGAATGCTGTCTGCCATGCTTGGTTTGATTTTTATGATGTGCCTCAGTTATTTTTAGCACTTTGTTGTTTTCAGAAGTTTGTATGTTTTGCTATCTTGACAAGTTGTGTTGTTGGGGTCGGCACTGGAATAGGACAAAGGTAGCAAAGTTAGGGTATTTGTGTATGTTTAATGCTGACCACTTTGTTATGGCTCTGAAACACATTCCCTACCAATATGGCACTCACAAACATTTTCCCAGGGGCTACACAATTTGGTATGTGATGTGATCGAGGGTCGCACTGAAGCCAGCAGGGTGTTAGTCAGAGGGCTATGAGAGGGGAAGGTTAGTAGTAAGATGGATGTAGATGATGTGAAGCATATACGTCTAGTGTCTGAACTGCACAATGTGAAACCATAAACTTGGGATTAATCTCTACTTCTTCACTTAACCAAACTGTGTGATCATAGGAATTGTTTTATTTCACTTTACCTCTTTTTTCTTCATTATCACACAAGGACCTTGAAATACATGGACCTTGAAATACATGACTTCAGTATGTATGCTGTACAAAACCTTCTGTGTCTAATTGAATAAACTTTAATGTTGTTCATGTTTAATTGAAACCCAGGCCTTCCAAAGAGTTCATATAACAACTGACTTGCCTCTCTTGGTTCACAATAAGCACTGTTGCCAGGGTGGAGGGAAGAATGAAAGTTTCTAAGTTCACATTTAAAACTATCACTTTCCAAAACTTTTTCATGTTTTTGTACTTTTGCTTAAAGAAGCCTTTAATAATGAAGGAGTTTCTAAAGTTAAGCGGTCCAGGACACCCTAATTACTTGCTTTCTTTAACTTCAGTTAGCCTTTAAATTAATACTTGCCCCTTTATTTAAAATGTTTAGTGTTAGTGCTGAGTCTAGAAAACAGCATAGTTCTGCTGTTGACCTGGGGGCTGCATGTAAATGTCAGGAGGGCTGCATACTGCCCCTGGGACATACTTTGAGTATCACTGCTCTACCAGAAATCAGCACACTACTTGTCATTTTAATCAGGTTAAAGAGATATTAATAAGGGTTTGCTGGTTTCAATTTGGATGTAGATGAACCCTTGCAGTCTAATCAAACTTTTGGGATTGACCATCATTGGTATGTACTTTATCTTTTGTTTCACTTTGTAAATATATATCTGTTGCATTGTAAAAGGTAAAGGAATATTATACTGTGCTGGCCGTCCATCACTGTCCCAGTTATGTCCTGGGCCACTCACTTTCATATCTTGGTTTTTGTAATCTGTTCTCAACTGTGTCCCGCATTGCTCTGTATAAAGCGCCTCCTGATCGAGACACTCCTGCTTTTATGAAAATGTTGTCTGTTAAGTGCTCTACTGGTTTTTAGTCCCAATTTTGGGTAACCTCAGTGCCTAAAATTAAATAAAAATACAGATGTTCTTTGGGGATTTTAGACTCGTGAGGGTTGGCTGTGGTGGCTTTCTAATTTAGGTCTTAGAATTGTTACGAAAAGAAGGTGCCTTTCGGGTTGGTCCTTTGAGATAATCTGGTCCTGATGGTCATGATGGAAAGGCCTTTTTATGACAATCTAAATTGAAATGTTGTGATTAAGTAAAGCTTTCTCACCCAATTTCTAGCTTTTTGTTTCAGGTTACATTTTTTAATCCCATCATAGAGCGAATTCCAAAGCTTCAGCGGCAGAAAAAGATCTTCTCGAAGCAGCAAGGTATGTGCCACAGTTAAAAGAAATGCAGTGGTCCAAAATAATCCTGCAGCGTGCTAAATTGCATAATGTAACCCAGGATATATTTAAGCATCCTTAAAAGACGTATGGTAGCACATAAGAGGACTAACCACTCTCCTCACTTACAAACTCTTCCTAAAAAGACAGTTTTTCCATGTCTCATTTCCCTTTTTAACAAGATAAATGTCCCTACTATATATAATGTTTAGAATTTTACCCTGCCTTTTTGGTATCGCTTAATGACAGAGAAGGATTTCTGGGTATAGCAGAAGTATACTCGTATAAAATAATTAGTGCTACTGGTGAGTAATGTTTCGTGTCTTCTAATGTCCCACAGTTCAGTTTTCTACAGCGTTCCCCAGCTTAGAAACTACTGCACAGCAATTTTAGTAGAAGACCTAAAGTAATGAAAGGAGTAGATTTTCTGAACTCATCAAAAAGCTTTTATCTTATGACACCATTTACGCACCAACATAAGCCAGAACTTCTTGACAGGGAGGCCATCTTAATTCTCCATCGCCGCAGTCAATTATGCATCATGTTCTGCAAATTGGACATGTTTTCTAGTTTGCTCTAATTAAATTCCTGCTGAGAATAATAGGATAGTGAAGTCCCCAAGACAGTTAAAAGATCAGGATCATTTTTTAAGTGTTAACAATTTTCTGCATTTCTTTTTGTTTTTACCGCTATTTTGTCAAATGTCAAGTTATATTTTAATGTAGCTGAGAGGTTTTAAAAACAAAAGAGAACATTTTGCCTAACTCTCTAAGATTGGGCCTTTCATAGATTCACATGCTTGAATATTCCCTGTCGTCAGGTTGGGAATCCTCTGTAAACAATACTATGAACTCCAGCCCAGCCTACAGGTAGTCCCATTTCACATCTCTAACCCAGAGGAGCCCGAACAGTAAGAGGCTTCATCTATATCTTACTCTGTGCCACAAACAAAATCCTCTCAAACAGTTGTGAGTATCGGTGCACCTCGACATAAAATCAGACACACGACGAGACTGAGCACTGCCCTTCTGGGGAACGGGAATCCAGCCCACACACGCCACCTCCAGGGCTTCCCCAGCCCTTAGGCTCCACTTGGCACAGGGCAGAGGCATTTTACCTGAAGAGGTACTCGCACAAAGTCTTTGGACCCCATCTGGCCTAAGGCTCCGACAAACACAAGCAGCCATCAAATCCAAAAGACGCATTTGTGCCAACACTACACTCAAACTCAGAAAATTGTATTGACCCTCAAAACCACCATCAAAGCCTACTTTCAAAATGCAGTTGGTGCCAAAACCATTCTACTGCTCATTCCAAGGACTCTTGATAGTCTATAGGAAGTGGTTGATTACTTTCCTTGTTGAATCTACATTCACCCACACAGGGGTAAGATCTATTCCAAGGAAGCTAATGCCCCATAACCTATCCCAAGCAGAATGGGGCTCACTATCCCTCATCCTTAAGTGCTTGTTTCCCCATCACAATCAATCAGTTTTTGTAAAGTGCGGCTACTCACGCCTGAGGGTCTCAAGGCACCTCCACTGGCAGTGGCCCTGACATCATCTTTCTCACGCTCCCCTCCAGGGTCTCCACATTCATGCTCTGACATATGCAGCCCCAGTATTTACATCGCTCCTGCTAACTGTGAAGGCACTGTTTTATCCTCAGCCAACAAACAACCCTTGGGAAGATTATGCTGTAAACCCTTCAGGGGATAAACCTTGTTTAAAAAATAAAAAAAAATGTTCAGGGAACGTAGTCGTGGAGCCTATTCCATTTAGGACCTCTCCTGCTGACAACACTGTCAACTACCAAGGGGTCACTCAGAGGGCTGAACCATAAGGTGGCTATGCACATCATTCCTGAGAAGGAAGACTTCCTTGTGGAAAAAGTATCCAAATCGGCACAATCCATGCAGTTATTTCCAGTGCTTAGGGGTATGCTTAAGTCTGCCCCAGAGATTTTGAAAGAACCTGTAGGGGCCCAGTGGGTTACCTCTAGGGTAGAAGAAAAGTATAAAGCTTCTCTCTCAGACCCCATGTACATTATGGGTAATGTCTCTCCAGACTCCTTGGTAATGCACACTGCTTGGAAACAGGCCTCTGTGCAGCCATAGGAGATGCTCTGCCACCAGATAACGAAAGCAATATATTAGAAGCTGCTGGGAAAAGGGTTGCAGTGGAAGCACCCACCCACTGGCTAAAATCAACACAGTGGGCCTCCTCTTAAGATCTCATGGAGCCCATTGGAAAGAGAAGGAGAACCTTCTACAGCATCTTCCATAACAGTTTATTAAGAGGGATTATGATATTGTGTCTGAAGGTAGGATAATTTCCAATGCCACCATAAAGAGCACTCTAGACAGCCAGGGAGGTTAAAACCTCTGTTATCCTGTGTAGACATGCTTAGCTCTGAATTTCTGGTTTGAAGCCCATAAGTACTGCAACTCCTTGTGAGCCTACCTTTTGATGTGGAGAACTTCTTTGGTCCACAACTTGACCAGATATTAGAGAAAATAACAGAGAATACAGACATCGCAAAAAGTATAAGTGCTCTCCAGAAGCCTCCTCAAGAAGCTCCTTTCGGAGGCAACAATACAGGGTGCCGCAAAGGCTATTTCCCCAGATCAGCAACATTCATACCAATACCAGCAGCAGTCATATCATCAGCAGGTAAGCAGGGGGTACTCATGTGGTTCCTACAGGGGTAATTCTAGCAGAGGCAAAATCAGAAGCATTCCCCTAAGGTGGCCTCTGCCACAAAGCTGAGACTTGCCACGCATTCCCCTACAATCACACTACACCTGCGGGGGAAACTAACAATGATTTCTTCCACACTGGGAAGCAATCAAATCAGACTGCTGGGTTCTAAGCATAATACAGCAAGGTTATTGTCCACACTTTCTCTCAACTCCTCTAAACATTCCACCCCGTGTACACACCCTAAACGCAGAACACTCCTGACATATAAGAAGAGGGCAAGCGCTCCTCCTTAATTGGGCCATAGAGGCAGGATCCTCTCACCACCAGTGCATGGGTGTACTTCCTGTCCTCTTTAACCCCCAGAAAGGAAGGCTCCTCGAGACCAATCTTTGATACCCTGCCTCTAAACAGGTACATCCTGTCAAAACACTTCCATATGACCATTCTTTAGGATGTAATCCCACTGCTGCAGTCAGGTGACATGATGACTGCCTTCGAACTGGAAGACGCTGACTTCTACATACCTACACATCATGTTCATCAGTGCTACTTCTGTTTTGTGCTAAGTAGGGAATACTACCAGTTCAAAGTACTGCCCTTCAGGGTTACTGTAGGAAGTTGGCTCTGTATGTACTATTTCAAAGTAAGAAATAGCATGCACAGAGTCCAAGGGTTCCCCTTAGAGGTAAGATAGTGGCAAAAAGAGATAATTCTAATGCTCTATTTTTTGGTAGTGTGGTCGAGCAGTAGGCCTATCAGAGGGTAGTGTTAAGCATTTGTTGTACACACACCGGCAATAAATGAGGAACACAATTCCAGGCCAATAGGTTTTTATATAGAAAAATATATTTTCTTAGTTTATTTTAAGAACCACAGGTTCAAGATTTACAAACAATACTTTAAATGAAAGGTATTTCACTTAAGAACTTTAGGAACTTTGAATTAGCAAAATAGCATATACAGTTTTCACACAAATGACAATAAGCTATTTTTAAACTGGACACAGTGCACTTTTCAACAGTTCCTGGGGGAGGTAAGTGTTTGTTAGTTTTGCAGGTAAGTAAACCACCTACAGGGTTCAAAGTTGGGTCCAAGGTAGCCCACCGTTGGGGGGTCAGAGCAAATCCAAAGTTACCACACCAGCAGCTCAGGGCCGGTCAGGTGCAGAGGTCAAAGTGGTGCCCAAAACACATAGGCTTCAATGGAGAAGGGGGTGCCCCGGTTCCAGTCTGCCAGCAGGTAAGTACCTGCGTCTTCGGAGGGAAGACCAGGGGGGTTTTGTAGGGCAACGGGGGGGACACAAGTCAGCACAAAAAGTACACCCTCAGCGGCACGGGGGCGGTCGGGTGCAGTGTGCAAACAGGCATCGGGTTTGCAATGTAGTCCAATGGGAGACCTAGGGGTCTCTTCAGCGATGCAGGCAGGCAAGGGGGGGGTGCTCCTCTGGGTAGCCACCACCTGGGCAAGGGAGAGGGCCACCTGGGGGTCGCTCGTGCACTGGAGGTCGGATCCTTCAGGTCCTGGGGGCTGCGGGTGCAGTGTCCTTACCAGGCGTTGGATTCTTAGAAGCAGGCAGTTGCGGTCAGGGGGAGCCTCTGGATTCCCTCTGCAGGCGTCGCTGTGGGGGCCCAACTGTGGCTACTCACGGGCTCGCAGTCACCGGGGAGTCCTCCCTGTAGTGTTGGTTCTCCACAAGTCGAGCCGGGGGTGTCAGGTGCAGAGTGCAAAGTCTTACGCTTCCGGCGGGAAACGTGTGTTCTTTCAAAGTTGCTTCTTTGTTGCAAAGATGCTTCTTCCTTGGAGCAGAGGTGCTGTCCTCAGGAGTTATTGGTCCTTTTAGATGCAGGGTAGTCCTCTGAGGCTTCAGAGGTCGCTGGACCCTGTGGAACGCGTCGCTGTTGCAGTTCTCTTGAAGTGGGGAGACAGGCCGGTAGAGCTGGGGCCAAAGCAGTTGGTGTCTCCGTCTTCTCTGCAGGTTTCTGAGCTCAGCAGTCCTTCTTCATCTTAGGTTGCAGGAATCTAGTTTCCTCGGTTCTGGGGTGACCCTAAATACTGAATCTAGGGGTGTGTTCAGGTCTGGGAGGGCAGTAGCCAATGGCTACTGTCCTTGAGGGTGGCTACACCCTCTTTCTGCCTCCTCCCTAAGGGGAGGGGGGCACATCCCTATTCCTATTGGGGAAATCCTCCAAAACAAAGATGGAGGGTTTCTAAAGGCAGGGGTCACCTCAGCTCAGGGCACCTTAGGGGCTGTCCTGACTGGTGGGTGACTCCTCCTTGTTTTTCTCATGATCTCCTCTGGACTTGTCGCCAAATAAAGTGGGGGCTGTGTCCAGGGGGTGGGCATATCCACTAGGTGGAGTGCCCTGGGGCATTGTAACATGAAGCCTGAGCCTTTGAAGCTCACTGCTAGGTGTTACAGTTCCTGCAGGGGGAGGTGTGAAGCAACTCCACCCAGAGCAGGCTGTTGTTTCTGTCCTCAGAGAGCACAAAGGCCCTCACCACATGGGGTCAGAAACTCGTCTCTCAGCAGCAGGCTGGCACAGACCAGTCAGTCCTGCACTGAACAATTGGGTAAAATACAGGGGGCATCTCTAAGATGCCCTCTGTGTGCTTTTTTTTAATAAATCCAACACTGGCATCAGTGTGGGTTTATTATTCTGAAAAGTTTAAAACCAAACTTCCCAGTATTCAGTGTAGCCTTTATGGAGATGTGGAGTTCGTTTTTGACAGACTCCCAGACCATATACTCTTATGGCTACCCTACACTTACAATGTCTAAGGTTTTGCTTAGACAGTGTAGGGGCATAGTGCTCATGCACCTATGCCCTCACCTGTGGTATAGCACACCCTGCCTTAGGGCTGTAAGGCCTGCTAGAGGGGTGACTTAACTATGCCACTGGCAGTGTGAGGTTGGCATGGCACCCTGAGGGGAGTGCCATGTCGACTTAGTCATTTTCTCCCCACCAGCACACACAAGCTGGCAAGCAGTGTATCTGTGCTGAGTGAGGGGTCCCTAGGGTGGCATAAGACATGCTGCAGCCCTTAGAGACCTTCCCTGGCATCAGGGCCCTTGGCACCAGGGGTGCCACTTACAAGGGACTTACCTGGGTGCCAGGGTTGTGCCAATTGTGGAGACAATGGTACATTTTAGGTGAAAGAACACTGGTGCTGGGGCCTGGTTAGCAGGGTCCCAGCACACTTCTCAGTCAAGTCAGCATCAGTATCAGGCAAAAAGTGGGGGGGTAACTGCAACAGGGAGCCATTTCCTTACACAAGCCCCCCCACCCCAGCCCACAGGCCAGGAGACTCAGCCAAAGCTGGGAGAGTCTTCCTAGTCTGTCAGGCGAGGAAGAGTAGAGGAAATAGGCTGATTTGTTGCAGGGCCTTCTCTGCCTTACATCCTCCTGTTCAGGTCATTCCCTCTGGGGAGCTGACCCACTTCCACAGTGATAGGATCTAGTCTGAATTGCCTCTTGTCTGTGTCTTTAATGTCTTCACCCATTCCCTCTATTTTGGGGTTAGAGGTATCCACCTCTGCTAAGCTTATTTTAGCCAGGGTCACCCCTTGCTTCCCCAAAGAGGTTACTCCGAGGGGAGTAACCCCACCATGACCAACAGGGTCAGGGGGCCTAACTTTATATTTGTCATGGGGTCAGACCACCATGCCAAGGATAGTGCAGCCATAAAGGCTAACACCCAGCAGAGGCCACTGACAGCTGTCAGTGCCCAGAACCACACCTTTAGCTCTTCACCTGCAAGGGAAGGAAGTAAGTTACAGGCTACTTTGGGTTCAGGTACCTGTCTGCTGTGTAAGAGTGGGGGTTACTACATCTTGTAGTAAACACCCTTCTTCCACTCTTTCTTCTGTTAACTGAGGAGCCACCCACTCAGGTTTAACAGTTGCCTGACTAGCCAGGACTTCTTGTGGGTCAGGTTGCACTTTACCAGTGCCATTTTTGGAGTTCTCCCCTATTGGAGCAGAATCTCCTTGGCTTGCTGGAACCTTGGCTAAAGGTTGTCCACCTTTCCTACTATGTTTTCCTTTCTTTTTCTTTTGGGGCCCACTTGCAGTTACTGCAGGGAAAGAACCTCCAGAATCCTTGGGAGAGGACTGGCACTGGACCAGTTCCTCTCTTGGGCTCTGACTAACCTCTGGGTAGTCATTTCCAAGGAGTCAATCAAGGGGGAGGTCTGTACTGACTACCACCCTTCTCCAGCTAAAAGTCCCACCCACTTCTATGGGCACAAAAGCCACAGGCCTATCAGTGACCCTGTCTGGGCTAACTCTTACTCTGGCAGTCTCACCTGGGATGTACTGGTTTGAGAACACCAGCCTGTCATGCACAATAGTGTGACTGGCACAAGTGTCTCTCAGGGCAGTGGCTGGGATTCCATTCACCAGTAGGTGGTGGAAGTGTCTACTTCCCTCTGGAATCTCCAACTCACCTATGGGGCCCTTTTTCCAGCTGAAGGTTCTGAAGACCTCCTCATCTGAGGAGTCATCCCCAATGGCTACACTGGTCACCCCTGGGATTTTGCTAGGGGGTTTGTTTATGGGACAAGAAGTGTCCTTGGTGTGGTGCCCTGTCTGTCTACAGTTTTGGCACCATGCCTTAGTGGCATCCCAGTTCTTACCCTGGTACCCACCTTTGTTTTGGGTTGTGTCTTGGGGCCCACCCACCTGGTCAGGTTTTTGGGGGCCTACAGAGGATTATTTTTCTTTATTTCTAGTGTCACCCACTTTTTCCTGGGGAGGCTTTGTAACCCCTTTCTTTTAGGTCACCCCCAGTGGAAGTTTTGGTTACCCTAGTCTTGACCCAGTGGTCTGCCTTCTTTCCCAATTCTTGGGGAGAAATTGGACCTAGGTCTACCAGATACTGATGCAACTTTTCATTGAAGCAGTTACTTAAAATGTGTTATTTCATAAACAAATTATAAAGCCCAACATAGTCATGTACTTCATTTCCAGTTACCCAACCATCCAGTTTTTTCACTGAGTAATCTACAAAATCAACCCAGGTCTGGCTCGAGGATTTTTGAGCCCCCCTGAACCTAATCCTGTACTCCTCAGTGGAGAATCCAAAGCCCTCAATCAGGGTAGCCTTCATGAGGTCATAGGATTCTGCATCTTTACCAGAGAGTGTGAGGAGTCTATCCCTACACTTTCCAGTGAACATTTCCCAAAGGAGAGCTCCCCAGTGAGATCTGTTTACTTTTCTGGTTGCACAAGCCCTCTCACAAGCAGTGAACCATTTGGTGATGTCATCACCATCTTCATATTTAGTTACAATCCCTTTGGGGATTTTTAGCATGCCAGTAGTTTCTCTGACCCTATTTAAGTTGCTGCCACCATTGACGGGAGCTAAGCCCATCTCTTGTCTTTCCCTTTCTATGGCTAGGAGCTGTTTCTCCAAAGCCAATCTTTTGGCCATCCTGGCTAACAGGAGGTCCTCTTCATTGAGGCTGCCCTCAATGCTTTCAGAGGTAATGGTCTCCCCTGTGGAAGAACCAGTTTGTCTGACTATGATTTGAGGAGTCAGGGGTTGAGGGACCCTGTTCTCCCTATTTAGGACAGGAGGGGGGAAGTCATCCTCCTGTTCACTAATTTCCCCATCTGAAGGATTATCCTCAGAGGGGTGGTCCCTTTTGAACTTTGCCAAAAGCTCCTGGAGCTGTACTTTGGTAGAGTTGGACCCAGTTTTTATCTTTTTGATTTTGCATAGAGTCCTTAACTCTGAAATCCTGAGATGCAGGTAAGGGATGAGGTTGAGCTCCACCACCGTCTCTTCTGCAGTAGACATTATTTCTCTAAAAGTTGGAATTCTTTTTTAAGAATCTAAAACTATCTCTAGAACTTTATTCAAACTTTTACAAAACTTTTAAACTCTAAAAGAAATGCTAACAGGGACTAACATAAGGCCCTAGCAGGACTTTTAAAAATGTAGACATTTTTTTCAAATTTCAAAAATCAGTTTCTAATGACAATTTTTGGAATTTAGTCATGTGATCAGGTATTGGCTGAGTAGTCCAGCAAATGCAAAGTCTTGTACCCCACCGCTGATCCACCAATGTAGGAAGTTGGCTCTGTATGTACTATTTCAAAGTAAAAAATAGCATGCACAGAGTCCAAGGGTTCCCCTTAGAGGTAAGATAGTGGCAAAAAGAGATAATTCTAATGCTCTATTTTGTGGTAGTGTGGTCGAGCAGTAGGCCTATCAGAGGGTAGTGTTAAGCATTGGTTGTACACACACAGGCAATAAATGAGGAACACACACTCAAAGACAATTCCAGGCCAATAGGTTTTTATATAGAAAAATATATTTTCTTAGTTTATTTTAAGAACCACAGGTTCAAGATTTACAAACAATACTTTAAATGAAAGGTATTTCACTTAAGAACTTTAGGAACTTTGAATTAGCAAAATAGCATATACAGTTTTCACACAAATGACAATAAGCTATTTTAAAACTGGACACAGTGCAATTTTCAACAGTTCCTGGGGGAGGTAAGTGTTTGTTAGTTTTGCAGGTAAGTAAACCACCTACAGGGTTCAAAGTTGGGTCCAAGGTAGCCCACCGTTGGGGGTTCAGAGCAACCCCAAAGTTACCACACGAGCAGCTCAGGGCCGGTCAGATGCAGAGGTCAAAGTGGTGCCCAAAACACATAGGCTTCAATGGAGAAGGGGGTGCCCCGGTTCCAGTCTGCCAACAGGTACGTACCCGCGTCTTCGGAGGGCAGACCAGGGGGGTTTTGCAGGGCACCCGAGGGGACACAAGTCAGCACAAAAAGTACACCCTCAGCGGCACGGGGCGGCCGGGTGCAGTGTGCAAACAGGCGTCAGGTTTGCAATGTAGTCCAATGGGAGACCTAGGGGTCTCTTCAGCGATGCAGGCAGGCAGGCAAGGGGGGGGCTCCTTGGGGTAGCCACCACCTGGGCAAGGGAGAGGGCCACCTGGGGGTCGCTCCTGCACTGGAGGTCGGATCCTTCAGGTCCTGGGGGCTGCGGGTGCAGTGTCCTTACCAGGCGTCGGGTTCTTAGAAGGAGGCAGTCGCGGTCAGGGGGAGCCTCTGGATTCCCTCTGCAGGCGTCGCTGTGGGGGCTCAGGGGGGTCAACTCTGGCTACTCACGGGCTCGCAGTCGCCGGGGAGTCCTCCCTGTAGTGTTGGTTCTCCACAAGTCGAGCCGGGGGCGTCGGGTGCAGAGTGCAAAGTCTCACGCTTCCGACGGGAAACGTGTGTTCTTTCAAAGTTGCTTCTTTGTTGCAAAGATGCTTCTTCCTTGGAGCAGAGCCACTGTCCTTGGGAGTTCTTGGTCCTTTTAGATGCAGGGTAGTCCCCTGAGGCTTCAGAGGTCGCTGGACCCTGTGGAACGTGTCGCTGTTGCAGTTCTCTTGAATTGGGGAGACAGGCCGGTAGAGCTGGGGCCCAAGAAGTTGGTGTCTCCATCTTCTCTGCAGGTTTTTCAGCTCAGCAGTCCTTCTTCGTCTTAGGTTGTAGGAATCTAGTTTCCTCGGTTCTGGGGTGCCCCTAAATATTAAATTTAGGGGTGTGTTTAGGAGGTCTGGGAGGGCAGTAGCCAATGGCTACTGTCTTTGAGGGTGGCTGCACCCTCTTTGTGCCACCTCCCTGAGGGGAGGGGGGCACATCCCTATTCCTATTGGGGGAATCCTCCAAAACCCAGATGGAGGATTTCTAAAGGCAGGGGTCACCTCAGCTCAGGGCACCTTAAGGGCTGTCCTGACTGGTGGGTGACTCCTCCTTGTTTTTCTCATGATCTTCTCTGGACTTGCTGCCAAAAGTGGGGGCTGTGTCCAGGGGGCGGGCATCTCCACTAGCTGGAGTGCCCTGGGGCATTGTAACACGAAGCCTGAGCCTTTGAAGCTCACTGCTAGGTGTTACAGTTCCTGCAGGGGGGAGGTGTGAAGCACCTCCACCCAGAGCAGGCTTTTGTTTCTGTCCTCAGAGAGCACAAAGGCCCTCACCACATGGCGTCAGAAACTCATCTCTCAGCAGCAGGCTGGTACAGACCAGTCAGTCCTGCACTGAACAATTGGGTAAAATACAGGGGGCATCTCTAAGATGCCCTCTGTGTGCTTTTTTTTAATAAATCCAACACTGGCATCAGTGTGGGTTTATTATTCTGAGAAGTTTAAAACCAAACTTCCCAGTATTCAGTGTAGCCTTTATGGAGCTGTGGAGTTCGTTTTTGACAGACTCCCAGACCATATACTCTTATGGCTACCCTGCACTTACAATGTCTAAGGTTTTGCTTAGACAGTGTAGGGGCATAGTGCTCATGCACCTATGCCCTCACCTGTGGTATAGCGCACCCTGCCTTAGGGCTGTAAGGCCTGCTAGAGGGGTGACTTAACTATGCCACAGGCAGTGTGAGGTTGGCATGGCATCCTGAGGGGAGTGCCATGTCGACTTAGTCATTTTCTCCCCACCAGCACACAAGCTGGCAAGCAGTGTATCTGTGCTGAGTGAGGGGTCCCTAGGGTGGCATAAGACATGCTGCAGCCCTTAGAGACCTTCCCTGGCATCAGGGCCCTTGGCACCAGGGGTGCCACTTACAAGGGACTTACCTGGGTGCCAGGGTTGTGCCAATTGTGGAGACAATGGTACATTTTAGGTGAAAGAACACTGGTGCTGGGGCCTGGTTAGCAGGGTCCCAGCACACTTCTCAGTCAAGTCAGCATCAGTATCAGGCAAAAAGTGGGGGGTAACTGCAACAGGGAGCCATTTCCTTACAGTTACCATCATTAGGTGTGTTTTGTTTATGAAATGTCTAGCCGTTGTAGCTGCTGACCTCAGGAGGGGAGGCACACACGTTTCCGCTATCTTGACGATTGGCTGATGAAGAGTGCTAGCAAGCAGCCATGCCTAGCACACATTCAAGCTGCCACTGTCCTTCTTGACAGGTTGGGATTTACAATAAATACCACAATTTCCCCACCTACAACCTCTACAAACCCAGCCTTTCCTGTCTGGGGTCAATTCTAAATACCACTGTCCGAAAACCTTACTCCAAGCCCCAAAGACTGCTAAGTCTTTCAGGAGCAATTGCCTCTTTTTCAGCCAGATCATCCTCTTTCAGTCCGAACAGCCTGGTTATTTTTGGGAATGATGGCTTTTTGCATAACCATAGTTTCCTATGCAAGATCGTATATAAATCCACTACAGCGAAGTCTGTCACAGGCGGAGGGTCATCTACAAGATCTAGTGTTGGAAAAGGCCAGTCGTCATCGCTCTCTGCAGTGGTGGAACAGCAACAATTATCTGAATGGTAGGCCCTTCGTAGACCCCATTCCACAGGCAACGATCACCATGGATGGCTCCCTCTCTGGCTGTGGCTGTGCATCTCCTCACTGACAGTTCAGGGCCTTTGGTCAGCCCAGCAACCGGGGTTTCACCTCCATTACCTCAAGCTTATTGCCATTGCCTTTCAAAGTCTTCTTTCAGAATATTCACAGCAAGGTGGTATTGGTCACAACTGACGAAATGACAGCCATGTATTATCCACAGAAACAGGAGGCACTCACTCACCTCAGCATTGGCACAGAATATTTGGGATTGGGTGATTCACAATCAAATACATCTCCTACTGAAGTACCTTTCTGGAGAGGACACCAAATTTGTGGGCCTGTAAGAAGGACGCATTATCAAGTCCACTAATGGCAATTCGTCCCACAAATCCTATTCCTGTATTCATGAAGGTGAGGGTTTCTGCAAATAGACCTCTTCACCACTCATGAAAACACAAAATGTCAAAACGTCACCACTAGCTTTCCACAACCCCAGTCCATGGGCAATGCGCTATTGATGAACTGGTCAGAGATATTGGCCTACACTTTTACTCCTTTTCAACTCCATCCATATGTGGTCAGGGAACTACAGCAAATATCTCTCACTTTCCTCCTGGTAGTCACCACATGGGCCATACAGCCATGTTTCTCAGTCTTACTCGAGATATCTGTTACTCCTCAGAACCTTCACACTCGAGAACAGGGCAAGATCAGACACCCAGATCCAAGGCAGCTCAATATAACAATTTGGCACCTGAGATATTAGAATTTGGTTACTTATGTGTTACACAAGATTGTATGAGAGCTCTAAAGGAAGTGCACAGATGTACTGTACTAGGTCTTGCTACACAGCAAGGTGGAAAATGTTTGTCCCTATTGTGACGTAAGGGTTTAGACTCGCTTAAGCTTGTGGTCCAGGACATTTAGTAGTACTTACTTCACCTACAGAAATCAGGGTTACCACACACTTCCATTCATCTACATCCTTCAGTCATTGCTGCACACTTGCAAAATGGAGAGCAGTCTTCCATCTTCAAAAGTCCTGTCACTAATGCTTTTAAGGAAAACCTCAAGTGGTTACACCTGCAGTGCCGCCTGTTGGTCTATGGAACCTTAACATAGCTCTCACTAAACTCATGCGACCCCCCCCAAGTCAAACCATTGTATTCCTGCTCCCTGCATTTCCTTTTCTGGAAATTGCCTTTTATTTTAGCCATCACCTCGCTAAGACGAATAAGTGAGTTGGAACCCCTCACTTTGATGGAGCTCTTTATCCAGATCCATCAGGATATGGTTGTTCCCAGAACTGACCCAAAATGCCTTGCTAAGGTGGTCTCTCCTTTCCATCCTAACCAAACAATTGAGTTACCACTGTTTTTCCCTTCACATACTCTACAGCTGAGAGGTCTCTCCACACCCTAGATGTCAAGAGCCTTAATGTACTACATTGAGAGAAACAAACCTTTAAGGAAACGTGTACAGCTTTGTTGCCTTTGCTAAACCTCGTAAAGGGGCGCCCAGTATCAAAATGTGGCATAGCTAGATGGATCATCAAATGTATCCAAACATGTTAACTTAAAGCAGAAAAGGTTCTCCCCACTCCCCTAGGCCACATTGGGGAGACAGGGACAACCATGGCACTTCTAGGGAATGTTCCTGAAGCTGACATCTGCAAAGCAGCTACATGGCCAACCCCACACACCTTTACCAAACATTACTGTCTTAATATTCTCACCTGTCCACAGGCCAGGGTTGGCCACACAGTATTAAGAACGTTTTCAACTATCTGCATCATCCACCGACTAACAACCACTTATGGGAGTACTGCTTTACAGTTTATGCAGATCATGTGAATCTACAGTCACACATGCTAGGTATACAATACGGCACCTACCATGTAAGCATCTGTCCTTAGCTTGTAGTGCTGTATATTCACATGCGCTCATCTTCCTCACCAGAGACAATGGGGGTTATTCTAACTTTGGAGGAGTGTTAATCCGTCCCAAAAGTGACGGTAAAGTGACGGATATACCACCAGCCGTATTACGAGTTCCATAGGATATAATGGACTCGTAATACGGCTGGTGGTAAATCCGTCACTTTTCCGTCACTTTTGGGACGGATTAACACCTCCTCCAAAGTTAGAATAACCCCCAATGTCTTGTTTGCACATCTCTGTAACATTAAGTATATACTTTTTAAACTATTTGCACGGTCACCACTTTCTCACTACTAACTACTCCACAATTACATTATCCCTGCTGTGCTGAAAACATTCCAACAATGAAGTCAGTGCCTATGCGCATTCCCTACTAATGGAGGAATTACAGTGACTCTTAAGGACATCTTCGAAGTAAAACAACTTGCAAAGTGTACACCCGATCCTAGATGGCAGGAGTATGCAGAGCTTGTGAGTTTACAGAATTACAAGCTACAAACAGATGCCTACACAGTAAGTAACACATACTCCTTCCAGATCGATAGAAGTAACTTCCCTCTCAGACAAGGGCCCATGCCCTCGGCATGACCTTCAAGTTTATTCAGACTTCCAGGCTTTACCCCAAAACACAACGTTTTAAATTTAAAATATAAATATTAAAAGTAGCAATTTTTTCAGTTTGAACATTTTAAAATAATTTTACAATTAAATACAGTGCTTAAGCAAAGGCCTGTTCTAAATGTGAGTAATCATTAAATGCATTCAGTGAGAAAAATTCAAAATCTTTAACATAGAGCTAATTGCTTCTTTCCTTATGAAGTTTCTTGGTCATGTTAAATTAAGTCTCCTAGTTCCATATAGCGATCAAATACTGTTAAAGAATTAGTTTTGTTTCATAGTGGGCTTGATACACTAGCAGAAGCTTCTCTTCCACTAGAATGAGCTTCCAGGATAATCATGGAGTGCCTGGCGGTGTCAGCAGCTAAAGGGTTACAGGTCTTTCTTTTCTTAGATGATAACATATCCAGAGTCACTTCTGCTTTGACTACTTCATTTGCTCCCGAAATCAAGAAAAAGTACCGGGCTTTTTATGAATGTTATAAAAGTGTGGTCCTTGTTATCTCAGAATCATGTTCATCTTGTGCGACCAGTCATTGACCTGAAACAGAGAAGACTTTCTGGGTGGACAGGGGTCCAGCATTTCTGAAACACTTCTATCAATCCACTTATTATGGTGAACCATATCTCTTTGTGCTACATGACACAGCAGCCTTTAATACTGTTGACCAATCAATCTTACTCTCAGTTCAAGCAATAGCATGACCAGTGTCATCTTAAATTGGTTCATCTTAAACATCTGTGGTTGAAAACAGTTTGTAGAGATGAAATTTTCCATATCTCAACCAATTTGTGTCAATGGCATGGTTCTAGATGGTATGGTTTATTCTTATAGTATTATAACTACAAGTATCTTTTGGCTTTCTCTCACCCTGTCCTATTGTATTGTATTGTAATTGTATTTATAGAGCGCTTACTACCCCTGACGAGGCGTTGAATCGCTTTTCGATGAGTAGCACGCTACTCTGGAACCCAACAAGACTTAGTGATTAATTAGTATTGTTAAATAATGAGTACAGTTTTAGTATTATTATGAGTTAATTTGAGCCGCAGATATGAGAGTTTGTTAGTTAGATTGACTGGAGTAATGGAGGGGCGGAGGAGGAAAGAAATCCAGAAGTGTTAATTGGGAGTATATCCTTCATTTACTCAACCCAAAGGCTTGGGATGAGTAAAGGGGGGCGGAGGGGGAAGAATATGTGGAAGGGTTAGGGAGAGCATAGTAGCAGGGTGAGATAAATGCAGGATAATTTAGTAGGGTTGTGTGGGAGGTCACAGTAGTAGAGTGAGGTTTGGTGAGTTAGATGTGGAAGCGGAGGGATCAATCAGTCATACCTTCCTTTGAACAGGGGCAAGTTTGTCACAGTTAAAAGCACACTGACAGGATCTCTTATTGCACTGTCTAGTTTTGTGTAACGTCATCCTTGTGATGTAGCCTACTGAAAACAGACCCTTCATGTTTCCTACTATATGTGTGAAATATCAAGCTCAAATGCTCTTGTTACTACATTGGCATACAGGTGACATGGCCTGAGTGTGCTTGGATGAATTTACATAGTTGTGTATTTATTTGTAGGTAAAGCCTTCCTACGTGCTCGCCAGATGAACATCGACATTGCTACATGGGTGCGGCTCCTGCGAAGAGCATTTCCCACTGCCAGTACCACAGGAACATATAGCCGTTCTGCTCAGATGCACCCCGGATTTATTTCTGATGGCCAGAACAGCCTTTCCTCTTTCACTGCAGGGTAAGATTACTTCTAAATATGTATGTGAGCTTTACTGACCCACAAGGAAGGCTGGCTAAAAGAGGGGCCTCTGTGATAATTTTGTAGAAAAGCTGTTTTAGCTTGTGGCTGTGTTTGGCTTCCTTTTTGGGGGTTCTGTGTGGGACCAGATTTCCTCAGGGTGTAGGTAGCTGATTAAGAAATTGCTGAAAAAGTTTCTCTCCGCCAGTGTGGCAGCTGTAAATCCTCACCGTACCAGTAGTGGAAAATTCAGTGAAATGTCATAGAAGCAGCGCTTTTTACATGAAAGTGGGAATGTTCGAGGGAATCTTTTATGGAAATTCTGCTAATGCCCATCTATGATGACTGAAGTTTTGATATTAGAAATGGGTCCCTGAATTTGAGGTACTTTGTCTGTACCAGCATGTTGAGGCTGCCACTAAGCCTGAAAGCGGATTCCCAGCACGCTAAAGACAATATGCATAACTTTTTATGAAAATGGGTAGTCATAATGGTAACCTATTCAAACATGATGGTGGTTCTGCAACTTTAGATGGATGAACTGCCACTATCTCTATGTGCTAAATCAGTTTTTCCAAATATTTTTGCTAAAATTTAATTTCAAAACTTCTTTTGCAATGCCTTTGCTTTACTGCATATACTGTTGTTTTGATGAAAACCTCTTTTTATAAATTCCGAATCTCCATTTTATAGCCAGTTATTTTTTCTTATTTTAACTGTATTTTTCTTTTCATACATGTTTGTATTCGTACATGGCAAAAAGTATTGACAGTGCTTGCAAGTACATTGAAACTGTTCTAGCTGCATTACCCTTAATTACATTCCTCGTACAGTCATGCCCTAATGCATCTATTTCCAATAACACAAACATATCCTTTCAGCATTCTTTTCAGTACATATTATAAGCTACCTGTTTTCAAATTAGAAGTGCAAAAATGATATTGCGTTGGCTTCTTTCTTATTTTTTATTCACTTTTAACATGGTAAAGGACTAATATTGTGTATTAAAAATATCTTACTATCTTTAGTTTATTAATCTAACGAACCTGAGCTGTCCTATTTGTGAGAAAATATTTTTGACAAAAGTTCCTTTTTTATGCCCTACTGTGCAAGACTAAAATTAGTGTAAGATTGTGTGAAGTTTGAGTTTATTATGAAAGATGTTTTGCGGAAGATATTTTAGCAAAACATATTTAGGAAATTGAATTTATCACAGGCTAACCAGCCATCATTTAAAGCACACCTCGGTGAAGCTGGAAATGTCCCATTGGACAGAGCACACACTAAGGATCTCTAAATTGGGTGGCTTACCCCACCAGAGCAGAAAATGGAAAATGTAAAGGCAGGATGCAATTTGTTCAGTGAATCCTGCATTACTGCCTTCCTCTACATGTGCCCATGGTGTTATTTGAACTTCACCCCAGAGGCTATATGAATGTCACCTTAAATCACACTAAGCTTTAGGGAAAATTGAATTGTCTAGTTTTGCAGCATGAATCTTTTCTGGATTCACATGCTATGCATTATTCTGCCGTCTAGTGGTTGCGTCCAAAATTCTCCAGTATTTTGTAGTCCTTATTTTTTTTGGTTTTGGTTTTGCGTAGTCCTTCCTCTCTTTTCTGCTTTGTTTGTTGTCCCTTGTGACGTCGCCTTGCTTCTTCCCGAAACTCCCATCTTTGGCCACCATCTTCAGAACCTTTTTTTTTCTGCCATTTGGGTGTGGAAGCCTGCTGAAGGATCTCCAAAACAGAGAAGAAGATTGCGACGAAAAAGTTGTAAAAGCTGCCGAAAAAGTTACCTGATTAGTCTACAACACCGACAGGATAACCTGAGAGGAAGATTAAAGAAGGAAAGTTCAAGAAATCAGGAAGAAATTCACCGAATTCCCGTTCAGGGGGCACCCTGAATGACTTAGATGGAGAAAACACTGTTTAAATTTTGTAAGAACTGCCATCACAAGTTTTTCCAAAAGGATCCGCACAGAGTTTGCAACCTTTGTCTGAGGACTACAACGCTAGTTCGGCATTCACACCAGAAATGCTGAGGGTAAGGGAGACACACAGAAGGGCACACCACAGCATGCAGGACCAGCAGACAACACCATCTTTGAGACTTGGGCCTCTCTAGCGAAGAGGAAGACAATGTCGTTGAGGAAGCAGGGGAAGAGATGTCGGACGTGCAGGTGAAGTTCGTCAACAATGAGGAGAAGGCGACACAGAAGTAAGAGGGACTTTGTGCACAAAAAAATCATCCAAGTCAAAGAAATCTGACTTGCAGACATCAATGGGAGCAGCTGTGTCGAAACACGCACCCGCCGGCAGCCATGTCCCGAGAGAAGGAGTCACACAGATCCCTCAAGGGGGAATCCAGTGGAGGAAAGACTTCCGAAAATTCCAAGGTGTCAAAGGACATACATGATAAAGACACTTCGACATTGAAAATAGACGGGTCAAAACTTGACCACTGAAGCTCAATGACTGTTACATTGTCGAAAGATTCTGCCGCAGACAAGTGGAAGGCTCCCA
The DNA here is from genome assembly GCF_031143425.1 of Pleurodeles waltl. NCBI lineage: Eukaryota > Metazoa > Chordata > Amphibia > Caudata > Salamandridae > Pleurodeles > Pleurodeles waltl. The sequence continues at coordinate 432,320,047 of NC_090443.1, read as the reverse complement.
GTCTTGCCCCCGAAGGTCAGGTTGCCGAAATCGAAAGGAAGCAAAAGATTGGAGGCTGAAATGTCTGTGTTCCTTGAAAAAAAGGAGTTCAATGACAGTCTGAGGGGTTTCAGGATCCCACCAAAGGCTTCGGCACACAAGGACTTTGGGGACAGAGGGTTTTAGGAATTGACTGACACCTGAACCTCAAGAAGAGGAGGAAGGACCCTTCTATGAAGAAGAGGAAGATCAACTCATGGAAAGCGTCCAAGGTTCCAAAGCTGAATACATTCATCAGTGGCAGGAGTTAGAAGCTGACTCCCACACAGGACGGAGTAGACTCTTACCCATCGAGGTTTTCACCTCCTGATAAAATAGGCATGTGTAATCAAGTCATCAAACATGCTTCTGACAAATTTTGGGGTCAGTTGAAAGGAGAAAAAACAGTCATGTTTTCTCTTGAAACCTCAATTCCATACCAGGCAATAAATCAGTTTCTGCTGATGCTCCCTGGTGTTCTGGATCAGGGAAGGGAGTCATTTCGGCAGCCTGCCACGTGCACTGGTGTAACCCCAAGAGCAGAGAAAAAATATCAACTCAACCAAGGATCCAGCTTATATTGAAGGGCCAGTACCAGCAAACTCTGACATAGTCTCAACAGCTAGAAAAAGAGCCAATGAACCAACAACAGTTGGTACTCCTTCAGAAAAGGAAAGCAAGCGAATGGCGCTCTAGAGGAGGAAAGTAAAACGCAATGCTGGTAACTATTAGCGCATTGCCAACTCCAGTGTCCTCTTGAACCGCCTGCACACCAGCATTGAGAGGAAATTGGGAAGCTAATGAAGCATCTCCCAGAACAGTTCAGAAAGAGGGCTGCACACTTGGTGGATAGTGACAAAAACATTGCCAACACATGCCTGAAGTCAGCACTTGCTGTAGCTCATACATCTGGCCTTCAAATTATGATGAGGTAACCCTCAGAAGGCACTCGTGGCTAAGATTCTCAGGATCCAAACCAGAGCTACAGGCCTCAATAGCCCATTCAGTGGGGAACAACTTTTTGGCAGATCAGTGGATGACAAGCTGAACTAATTAAAGAAAGATAATGAGACCACAAAATCGATGGGCGCCCTGCAGGTTCTGGGAGAAATGTGTAGGGGAACAGCAGCGTTATGCAGACCCATCAAAAGAGGAAACTTTCAGACAGAAAACACACAGAAATCAGACAGTGGGATCTCAACAAGCATGGCAGAGCCAATAACAGGGCAGACAGCCCTTTCGTGGGAGAGGCAGAGGAAGGGGTCAGCCGCACAAGGGAGGATCAAACCCCACACATAAGTGACTCAGCACAAACACAAAGCCTCTCACAAGTGCCATCAAGGTGAGACAACAACCACAGAGACAACCACAAACAATAGTCTTACCTACATACAACACCAGTAGGGGGTAGATTAAAAAAATGTCTTCCAGGAGTGAAGAAAAATAACTTCAGACAAGTGGATACTAAACTTTCTTTCACTTTGTTTATTCACATTTAAACTGGTTAAATCAAACAATACAGAGGTCTCAACAGAGGCAAAACAATAAATAAAGCAGCAGATTCCTCACAATAACTTTACAGAGAACCACGTGGTGCACTTGCAGCTCTCTCAGTACCCCACTCTACGGGAGGCTGGTGAAACACAGGATTGTAGGTGTCATAGTCCCCAAGGGCCAGAGGGAGCTACCAGCAGCCACCTCAATGAACAAACTTTTGCATCTATGTCAATACAGTATTAGTACACCCAGAGTGAAAGGAGGGGGCTAGGAGCTCCTCCCTTATTCCTTCTAGCATCTTCTACTCTGAAATACACATCTACAGTACTCCCAGGTGTCTAATTGCCCCTGTGGGACCCTGAGTGTCTCACCGAGTCCACTAGGATACATCCACCTTGACAGACAGCCGAGGGATGGTTCCGCACCGCCCCCAGTTGAGCTCGAGGCTAAATCAGCTGTCACTAATGTGTCCCCCTCCCCTAGACAATCCATCATGGCACCCCAGAGCTCCAAATCCTGTTCAGCGTGTTCGTCCACGCGTACGTTTCAGAGTCGGCATTCTTCTGCCACTGCCCGTTCCAGTAAATTGGTCTGCCATTTGTTCCAGGTCAGAGAGATCGGGCTAGCCCAGTGAATGGCAATACATCGTCTTGCAAGTGCTAGCCCAAATCTGGCAAATCTGTACATCATTGTTTCGCAGCGAGGCAGTAGACTAAGCAAGCAATGTCGTATTGTCAACTCCACCTTTACCACTGTTGTTCTGCCCACCTCCCGTATTATCTCATTCCAAAAGGGTGCAGCGTCCTACATTCTCATGTGACATAGCCAAATGTGGCCGGGGATATGCCACAGCGTGCGCACTCAGCGGAGCGTGTTGGCTAAATCCTATGCAGGTGCTGCGGTGTCAGGTATGCTCTTTGCAGGTAATAAAATTGTGTCAATTTAAACCTGGCATTTGCTTGACATCTCCTGTAATTGTGCCTAGGCCCTGTTCCACTCCTGGTCAGTGAGCATTATCTCTAGGTCCGCTTCCCAAGCTCTGCATGCCATCGACACATCCGTCCATCTGTTCTTCTGAAGGGCAGCATATAGTCCGGAGAGAATATCCTTGGCAGAGCCAGGGTCCAATATCATCTGCAATACGACAGGCTCCTCTGGGAAGGACGTCCAAATCTCCCGGATTGATCGTGATACGCCTGCATACTGCAAAAATTGCCTCCAGCCAATTCTGAAATGAGTCCCTAGCTCTTATAGGCTCCCTCCAACCATCTTGAGATATCCATAGAGCCCTTTATGTGCTCGAATTGGTGCAGCCACCAAATTGGGAGGAGCCGTGCGTAGAGTGCTCGTTGAAGAACCTGCGTAACTGCCAGCTCCCTGTTCTGGGCAACCTCAAGAGGGCAAAGGAGGTGTCCGCCGAGAGTCTGGAACCATGCATAAGTAATTTAGGAAGCTTATCTAGTGCCAAGAGCCTTCCAGTAACTTTTTCTCCCAGTTAAGACCGTCCTTACACCACAGGGCCGCATATTGGAGCTGGCCCACCCGATAGTATGAATACTGTTGTCTGTGTCCAATTTTAAGACCACATGGTGAACCCTGCATCTTGTTCCCACCCATACCAGGGACACTAGCAACTTGTAGAGCTGTCAAAATAAAGATGGTGGCAGTAGCAGAACAAATTTTGCATTGATTAAAAGGCAGCGGGGTAGCAGGATCATCTTACTCAGGGCCACCCTGTTCATGACCAATAACAGCAACGTGGTCAAAAACTGGATGGAGGTCCGAAGACTGGCAAGTACTCTGCTCATATTCAAATCATACTGTAAGTAGTGGTTGTGAGTTACCTGTATCCCCAAATTGTGAAACGATCGGGTCTCCCACGTTGGGCGCTGCAAGCCCAGCTAGGGATGCCAAGGGAAAGAGCACTGTCTTGTGCCGGTTGACGCAGAGGCCCGAGATCTCCCCAAACCTGGTCATATGTCGCATGTGGAGGGTCACCGATCGTTCTGGGTCAGACACGTGTATCAGGATGTCGTCAGCATACATTGACACAATATGTGTCACTGTGCACTCTTGTACACCACAGTCCCGAAGTCCTGTCTTAAGTTATATCACCAGTAGCTCCAACGCGAGCTCAAACTGGAGCAGCAACAGCGGGCATACCTGCCTTATTTGCCCCTCAACGCTGAGCAAGTAAGAAACCACCTGTCCAGTGCACACTCTAGCTCTTGGTGCTGTGTATAACAGGCGCACCCACGATAGGAAGCCCGGCCTGAGGCCCATCTGTCTCATTGCCTCCCACAGAAATTTCCAGGACAGGGAATCAAATGCCTTTTCGATATCCAAGGCGATTAGTGCTTCCCGTATCGCTGTGTCTTGGGTTTTGTGCATCACATGGGAGAGCCTCCACAGATTCATGTGCATGCGTACCTCTCCCTGGCATAAACCCACATTGGTCGTAGTGGACCAGGTGGGTGATCACCCAGCCTAACCACATGGCTAGAACTTTTTCATGTTATTTAATGTCTACATTGAGCATAGACCGCGGCCGGTAGGATCTGTGGTCGGCAGGGTCCTTACCCGTTTCGGTAACATGATTATCAGGGCTCCTTGCATGTGAGCTGGTAAGGCACCTTCATTGTACACCTCGCAGAGAGTCTCCGGCAATCCAGGGAGCATAAAGGTGGACTACCTTTGAAAATACTCAACCGGGAGTCCATCCGGACCCAGGCTTTTTCTGCAAGGTATTTCTCGGAGGACCTCTTGTAGCTCCTCCAGTTGTATGTCTCCTTTCAGACCTTCGGACTGGGCCTCCGTCAATCTGGGGATTTTAATCTCATTAAGGAACTCTCCCACTTCAGGAGTGTCTACACGTGTCGGGGATGCAAATATCCCTATCAAGTGGCCCCATAACAATGAGTTGATCGGCACTTGTCCTACAACCATCTCTCTATCCAGTCCACACAGGGATAGAATCAGTGGTGGGGGTCTATTGCATTTGAGCAACCAGGCCAACATGCGGTCCGACCGGTCTCCCTCTCGGTGTAACCACTGTCTATAATTTTTCCAAACATGACAGTCCAGTCTGTCCCAAATGGCCTCAGTGGATACTAAACTTAATCCATTCCAAGAACGAAACAACACTGCTCCTCAAGGAAGTGGATGAATTGCTAGCAAAGAAAGCAATAGAAAAGGTTACAACACAGGAAATCAACAAGGGAAAGTATTCAACATATTTCCTTATTCCCCCTGTGACCAACTCACTTAGAATAATTTTACACTTAAGGTTCATAAAAATTCAATAATTCAAGATGACGATACTGCAACTACAGGAGGGAGACTTAATGGCAACTATAAACTTAAAAGTCCCATGCTTGCACATTCCTGTGAATACACATCACAAAAGATTTCTATACTTTGTGGTGAGCAAGATTCACTATCAATTTTCAGTACTGGCATTTGGAATAAAATCCACACCAAGGTTGTTCACAGGGTGCCTGGCATCAGCAGCAGCTCACCTCAGAAGAAAGGGTATTCTTGTCTACCCATACTTAGAAGATTGGCTGGTGAGAGCAAACTCTTACAAAAATGCAAGAATCATATTCAGCAAGCAATAAAGACAGTGTTCGCCTTGGGATTCTCAATAAACTTAGAGAAATTATCCTCCCCTCCAGAACACGAAAATATATTTCTGGGAGCAAGAATAAATTCAATTCAAGGGAAAGTGTTTCCAAATGAGAAGAGAACACAATCTTTGATTGTGGATGCTCATCAATACCAGAAGGGACAAGCTCTTACAGTGAGGACAGTGGGGACGCTTCTGGGAACAATTGCATTTTGCATTCCCTTAATACCATATGCAAGACTTCACATGAGACCATTACAAGAATGGCTGCAAGCTTAGTGGTCAAAAGCCACAGGAATTTGGGAAGATCTAGTGGTTGTCACGCAAAGTAGAAACAGAGATAGCATGGTGGAACAGATCAAATATAACACAAGGAATGACATTTCAGCTGTCAATTCCATCAATAACAGGTGCCTCACATATGGGAGGGGGAGCACACATATGAACTCATGCAAAGTCAGAGGACTTTAGAAGGAGGAGGATGCAGTGCAACACATACATTCCTAGAATTAAATACGGTGTTCCTAGCCTTAAAAGCATTTCAAAGGCAGCTATCATGTTTATCTGTGTTAATTCAAACAGACAACACTATAGCAGTGTTCTACATAGACAAACAGGGTGGAACTCTATCCGCACAGTTATCAAGATTAGCCCAGGAACTTTGGAACTGGGCCATTCAAAGAAGATATCTTTAACAGCAATACATCTGCCAGAGGAGGACAATGTGGATCCAGACAAACTCAGCCGGCAAGAATCCTGCTCACACGAATAGAACTGAATAGAACGAATAGTTGAATCAGAAAGTGCTCAGAAAAATCTTTTGGAAGTGTGGAACACCTTAAGTCGAACTGTTTGCAACACCAGAGAACGCAAAAATGCTAAAGCTTTGCATCCAGGCATCATCACCACCAGTCCCTGGGGAATGCCCTGTCGACACATTGACCAGGGACATTTGCTTATGCTTTCCCCCAATATCACTCTTGCAGAGGGTGATTAACAATTGCAAAAGGAACAGGATGACGCTGATCTTAATTGCACCACAATGGGCAACACAAACTTGTTTTTCAGAACGAATCCAGTTGCAAACGGGAAAGACTTCACTATACCTGTACAACAAAACGTGTTATTTATGGACAGGAGAAGAAGTCTACATCTAGAACCAGAAAGAATAAGCTTAGCAGCCTGGCTGCTGAAGACAGAATTTAGACACCTAAAGTTATAATAATAACAATATTAATAAACATTATTAAAGTACTTAACCTCTTCGCTGACAGGCCTTTTCCCCCTCAGGTGACAGGCCTGTTTTTTTGGCTATTTGGGGCAGTTCGCGCTTAGGCCCTCATAACATTTTGTCCACATAAGCTACCCACGCCAAATTGAGTCCTTTTTTTCAACATCCTGGGGATTCTGGAGGTACCCAGAGTTTGTGGGTTCCCCTTGAGGAGACCAAGAAAATAGCCAAAATACAGCAAAAATTTAATTTAAAACAGAAAAATGGAAAATAGGGCTGCGGAAGAAGGCTTGTGTTTTTTTCCCCTGAAAATGGCATCAACAAAGGGTTTACGGTGCTAAAATCACCATCTTCCCAGCTTTCAGAAACAAGCAGACTTGAATCAGAAAACCAACATTTTCAACCCAATTTTGGCATTTTACTGGGACATTGGACCATTTTTCTATTTTTGGTGCTTTTAGCCTCCTTCCAGTTAGTGACAGAAATTGGTGTGAAACCAATGCTGGATCCCGGACAGCTAAACATTTCTAAAAAAAAAATTGACAAAATTCTGATTTCAGCAAGGGGTCATTGTGTAGATCCTCAAGGTTTTCCTACAGAAAATAACAGCTGAAATTAAAAAAAATATTGAAATTGAGATGAAAAAAAGCTATTTTTCTTCATGTTATAACTTTTTCCTGCCATGTCAGATTTTTTAAAGCAATACACCGTTACGTCTTCTGGACTCTTCTGGTTGCGGGATATATAGGGCTTGTGGGTTCATCAGCACTCAAAGTACCCAAAGCCAATAAAGGAGCTGCACCTTGCAATGGGTTTTCATTCTATACCGGGTATACAGCAATTCATTTGGTGAAATATAAAGAGTGTATTTCCACAATGGGCACAAGATAAGGTGTTGAGAAGCAGTAGTTATTTTCAGATCTCTGACTCCGTGTCCCCGTACTAGCATGTGAATTACAGAGCATTTCCCAAATAAACATCTTTTTTACACACTGTCTTACATTTGGAAGGAAAAAATGTAGAGTAAGACAAGGGGCAATAACACTTGTTCTGCTATTCTGTGTTCCTCCTAGTCTCCCGATAAAAATGGTCCCGCACTTGTGTGGGTAGGCCTAATGCCGCAACAGGAAACACAAAATGGACATATCACATTTTGAGATTGAAATCTCACATATTTTTTTTAAAGTGCCTCGCTGTGGATTTTGGCCTCTAGCTCAGCCGGCACTTAGGAACACCTAGCAAACCTGGACATTTCTGAAAACTAGACACCTAGGGGAACCCAGGATGGGGTAACTTGTGATGCTCTCACCAGGTTCTGTTATCCAGAATCCTTAGCAAATCTCAAAATGTGGCAAAAACCTTTTTCCTCACATTTCGGTGCTGCAAAGTTCTGGAATCTGAGGGGAGCCACAACCTTCCATCTACGCAGCGTTCCCCCAGGTCTCCCGATAAAAATAGTACCTCACTTGTGTGGGTAGGCCTAGTGCCCGCAAAAGGAAATGCCCCAAAACACTATGTGGACACCTGCGTTTTTGGTCCTGGGCTCAGCAGCCATATAGGGAAACCTACCAAACCCAAACATTTCTGAAAACACGACACCCGTTGGAGTCCAGTGAGGTTTGGTGAGTTAGATGTGGAAGCGGAGGGATCAATCAGTCATACCTTCCTTTGAACAGGGGCAAGTTTGTCACAGTTAAAATCACACTGACAGGATCTCTTATTGCACTGTCTAGTTTTGTGTAACGTCATCCTTGTGATGTAGCCTACTGAAAACAGACCCTTCATGTTTCCTACTATATGTGTGAAATATCAAGCTCAAATGCTCTTGTTACTACATTGGCATACGGGTGACATGGCCTGAGTGTGCTTGGATGAATTTACATAGTTGTGTATTTATTTGTAGGTAAAGCCTTCCTACGTGCTCGCCAGATGAACATCGACATTGCTACATGGGTGCGGCTCCTGCGAAGAGCATTTCCCACTGCCAGTACCACAGGAACATATAGCCCTTCTGCTCAGATGCACCCCGGATTTATTTCTGATGGCCAGAACAGCCTTTCCTCTTTCACTGCAGGGTAAGATTACTTCTAAATATGTATGTGAGCTTTACTGACCCACGAGGAAGGCTGGCTAAAAGAGGGGCCTCTGTGATAATTTTGTAGAAAAGCTGTTTTAGCTTGTGGCTGTGTTTGGCTTCCTTTTTGGGGGTTCTGTGTGGGACCAGATTTCCTCAGGCTGTAGGTAGCTGATTAAGATATTGCTGAAAAAGTTTCTCTCCGCCAGTGTGGCAGCTGTAAATCCTCACCGTACCAGTAGTGGAAAATTCAGTGAAATGTCATAGAAGCAGCGCTTTTTCCATGAAAGTGGGAATGTTCGAGGGAATCTTTTATGGAAATTCTGCTAATGCCCATCTATGATGACTGAAGTTTTGATGTTAGAAATGGGTCCCTGAATTTGAGGTACTTTGTCTGTACCAGCATGTTGAGGCTGCCACTAAGCCTGAGAGCGGATTCCCAGCACGCTAAAGACAATATGCATAACTTTTTATGAAAATGGGTAGTCATAATGGTAACCTATTCAAACATGATGGTGGTTCTGCAACTTTAGATGGATGAACTGCCACTATCTCTATGTGCTAAATCAGTTTTTCCAAATATTTTTGCTAAAATTTAATTTCAAAACTTCTTTTGCAATGCCTTTGCTTTACTGCATATACTGTTGTTTTGATGAAAACCTCTTTTTATAAATTCCGAATCTCCATTTTATAGCCAGTTATTTTTTCTTATTTTAACTGTATTTTTCTTTTCATACATGTTTGTATACGTACATGGCAAAAAGTATTGACAGTGCTTGCAAGTACATTGAAACTGTTCTAGCTGCATTACCCTTAATTACATTCCTCGTACAGTCATGCCCTAATGCATCTATTTCCAATAACACAAACATATCCTTTCAGCATTCTTTTCAATACATATTATAAGCTACCTGTTTTCAAATTAGAAGTGCAAAAATGATATTGCGTTGGCTTCTTTCTTATTTTTTATTCACTTTTAACATGGTAAAGGACTAATATTGGGTATTAAAAATATCTTACTATCTTTAGTTTATTAATCTAACGAACATGAGCTGTCCTATTTGTGAGAAAATATTTTTGACAAAAGTTCCTTTTTTATGCCCTACTGTGCAAGACTAAAATTAGTGTAAGATTGTGTGAAGTTTGAGTTTATTATGAAAGATGTTTTGCGGAAGATATTTTTGCAAAACATATTTAGGAAATTGAATTTATCACAGGCTAACCAGCCATCATTTAAAGCACACCTCGGTGAAGCTGGAAATGTCCCATTGGACAGAGCACACACTAAGGATCTCTAAACTGGGTGGCTTACCCCACCAGAGCAGAAAATGGAAAATGTAAAGGCAGGATGCAATTTGTTCAGTGAATCCTGCATTACTGCCTTCCTCTACATGTGCCCATGGTGTTATTTGAACTTCACCCCAGAGGCTATATGAATGTCACCTTAAATCACACTAAGCTTTAGGGAAAATTGAATTGTCTAGTTTTGCAGCATGAATCTTTTCTGGATTCACATGCTATGCATTATTCTGCCGTCTAGTGGTTGCGTCCAAAATTCTCCAGTATTTTGTAGTCCTTATTTTTTTTGGTTTTGGTTTTGCGTAGTCCTTCCTCTCTTTTCTGCTTTGTTTGTTGTCCCTTGTGACGTCGCCTTGCTTTTTCCCGAAACTCCCATCTTTGGCCACCATCTTCAGAACCTTTTTTTTTCTGCCATTTGGGTGTGGAAGCCTGCTGAAGGATCTCCAAAACAGAGAAGAAGATTGCGACGAAAAAGTTGTAAAAGCTGCCGAAAAAGTTACCTGATTAGTCTACAACACCGACAGGATAACCTGAGAGGAAGATTAGAGAAGGAAAGTTCAAGAAATCAGGAAGAAATTCACCGAATTCCCGTTCAGGGGGCACCCTGAATGACTTAGATGGAGAAAACACTGTTTCAATTTTGTAAGAACTGCCATCACAAGTTTTTCCAAAAGGATCCGCACAGAGTCTGCAACCTTTGTCTGAGGACTACAACGCTAGCTCGGCATTCACACCAGAAATGCTGAGGGTAAGGGAGACACACAGAAGGGCACACCACAGCATGCAGGACCAGCAGACAACACCATCTTTGAGAGACTTGGGCCTCTCTAGCGAAGAGGAAGACAATGTCGTTGAGGAAGCAGGGGAAGAGATGTCGGACGTGCAGGTGAAGTTCGTCAACAATGAGGAGAAGGCGACACAGAAGTAAGAGGGACTTTGTGCACAAAAAAATCATCCAAGTCAAAGAAATCTGACTTGCAGACATTAATGAGAGCAGCTGTGTCGAAACACGCACCCGCCGGCAGCCATGTCCCGAGAGAAGGAGTCACACAGATCCCTCAAGGGGGAATCCAGTGGAGGAAAGACTTCCGAAAATTCCAAGGTGTCAAAGGACATACATGATAAAGACACTTCGACATTGAAAATAGACGGGTCAAAACTTGACCACTGAAGCTCAATGACTGTTACATTGTCGAAAGATTCTGCCGCAGACGAGTGGAAGGCTCCCAGTCTTGCCCCGAAGGTCAGGTTGCCGAAATCGAAAGGAAGCAAAAGATTGGAGGCTGAAATGTCTGTGTTCCTTGAAAAAAAGGAGTTCAATGACAGTCTGAGGGGTTTCAGGATCCCACCAAAGGCTTCGGCACACAAGGACTTTGGGGACAGAGGGTTTTAGGAATTGACTGACACCTGAACCTCAAGAAGAGGAGGAAGGACCCTTCTATGAAGAAGAGGAAGATCAACTCATGGAAAGCGTCCAAGGTTCCAAAGCTGAATACTTTCATCAGTGGCAGGAGTTAGAAGCTGACTCCCACACAGGACGGAGTAGACTCTTACCCATCGAGGTTTTCACCTCCTGATAAAATAGGCATGTGTAATCAAGTCATCAAACATGCTTCTGACAAATTTTGGGGTCAGTTGAAAGGAGAAAAAACAGTCATGTTTTCTCTTGAAACCTTAATTCCATAGCAGGTAATAAATCAGTTTCTGCTGATGCTCCCTGGTCTTCTGGATCAGGGAAGGGAGTCATTTTGGCAGCCTGCCACGTGCACTGGTGTAACCCCAAGAGCAGAGAAAAAATATCAACTCAACCAAGGATCCAGCTTATATTGAAGGGCCAGTACCAGCAAACTCTGACATAGTCTCAACAGCTAGGAAAAGAGCCAATGAACCAACAACAGTTGGTACTCCTTCAGAAAAGGAAAGCAAGCGAATGGCGCTCTAGAGGAGGAAAGTAAAACGCAGTGCTGGTAACCATTAGCGCATTGCCAACTCCAGTGTCCTCTTGAACCGCCTGCACACCAGCATTGAGAGGAAATTGGGAAGCTAATGAAGCATCTCCCAGAACAGTTCAGAAAGAGGGCTGCACACTTGGTGGATAGTGACAAAAACATTGCCAACACATGCCTGAAGTCAGCACTTGCTGTAGCTCATATATCTGGCCTTCAAATTATGATGAGGTAACCCTCAGAAGGCACTCGTGGCTAAGATTCTCAGGATCCAAACCAGAGCTACAGGCCTCAATAGCCCATTCAGTGGGGAACAACTTTTTGGCAGGTCAGTGGATGACAAGCTGAACTAATTAAAGAAAGATAATGAGACCACAAAATCGATGGGCGCCCTGCAGGTTCTGGGAGAAATGTGTAGGGGAACAGCAGCGTTATGCAGACCCATCAGAAGAGGAAACTTTCAGACAGAAAACACACAGAAATCAGACAGCAGGATCTCAACAAGCATGGCAGAGCCAATAACAGGGCAGACAGCCCTTTCGTGGGAGAGGCAGAGGAAGGGGTCAGCCGCACAAGGGAGGATCAAACCCCACACATAAGTGACTCAGCACAAACACAAAGCCTCTCACAAGTGCCATCAAGGTGAGACAACAACCACAGAGACAACCACAAACAATAGTCTTACCTACATACATCACCAGTAGGGGGCAGATTAAAAAAATGTCTTCCAGGAGTGAAGAAAAATAACTTCAGACAAGTGGATACTAAACTTTCTTTCACTTTGTTTATTCACATTTAAACTGGTTAAATCAAACAATACAGAGGTCTCAACAGAGGCAAAACAATAAATAAAGCAGCAGATTCCTCACAATAACTTTACAGAGAACCATGTGGTGCACTTGCAGCTCTCTCAGTACCCCACTCTACGGGAGGCTGGTGAAACGCAGGATTGTAGGTGTCATAGTCCCCAAGGGCTAGAGGGAGCTACCAGCAGCCACCTCAATGAACAAACTTTTGCATCTATGTCAATACAGTATTAGTACACCCAGAGTGAAAGGAGGGGGCGAGGAGCTCCTCCCTTATTCCTTCTAGCATCTTCTACTCTGAAATACACATCTACAGTACTCCCAGGTGTCTAATTGCCCCTGTGGGACCCTGAGTGTCTCACCGAGTCCACTAGGATACATCCACCTTGACAGACAGCCGAGGGATGGTTCCGCCCCCGCCCCCAGTTGAGCTCGAGGCTAAATCAGCTGTCACTAATGTGTCCCCCTCCCCTAGACAATCCATCATGGCACCCCAGAGCTCCAAATCCTGTTCAGCGTGTTCGTCCACGCGTACGTTTCAGAGTCGGCATTCTTCTGCCACTGCCCGTTCCAGTAAATTGGTCTGCCATTTGTTCCAGGTCAGAGAGATCGGGCTAGCCCAGTGAATGGCAATACATCGTCTTGCAAGTGCTAGCCCAAATCTGGCAAATCTGTACATCATTGTTTAGCAGCGAGGCAGTAGACTAAGCAAGCAATGTCGTATTGTCAACTCCACCTTTACCACTGTTGTTCTGCCCACCTCCCGTATTATCTCATTCCAAAAGGGTGCAGCGTCCTACATTCTCATGTGACATAGCCAAATGTGGCCGGGGATATGCCACAGCGTGCGCACTCAGCGGAGCGTGTTGGCTAAATCCTATGCAGGTGCTGCGGTGTCAGGTATGCTCTTTGCAGGTAATAAAATTGTGTCAATTTAAACCTGGCATTTGCTTGACATCTCCTGTAATTGTGCCTAGGCCCTGTTCCACTCCTGGTCAGTGAGCATTATCTCTAGGTCCGCTTCCCAAGCTCTGCATGCCATCGACACATCCGTCCATCTGTTCTTCTGAAGGGCAGCATATAGTCCGGAGAGAATATCCTTGGAAGAGCCAGGGTCCAATATCATCTGCAATACGACAGGCTCCTCTGGGAAGGACGTCCAAATCTCCCGGATTGATCGTGATACGCCTGCATACTGCAAAAATTGCCTCCAGCCAATTCTGAAATGAGTCCCTAGCTCTTATAGGCTCCCTCCAACCATCTTGAGATATCCATAGAGCCCTTTATGTGCTCGAATTGGTGCAGCCACCAAATTGGGAGGAGCCGTGCGTAGAGTGCTCGTTGAAGAACCTGCGTAACTGCCAGCTCCCTGTTCTGGGCAACCTCAAGAGGGCAAAGGAGGTGTCCGCCGAGAGTCTGGAACCATGCATAAGTAATTTAGGATGCTTATCTAGTGCCAAGAGCCTTCCAGTAACTTTTTCTCCCAGTTAAGACCGTCCTTACACCACAGGGCCGCATATTGGAGCTGGCCCACCAGATAGTATGAATACTGTTGTCTGTGTCCAATTTTAAGACCACATGGTGAACCCTGCATCTTGTTCCCACCCATACCAGGGACACTAGCAACTTGTAGAGCTGTCAAAATAAAGATGGTGGCAGTAGCAGAACAAATTTTGCATTGATTAAAAGGCAGCGGGGTAGCAGGATCATCTTACTCAGGGCCACCCTGTTCATGACCAATAACAGCAACGTGGTCAAAAACTGGATGGAGGTCCGAAGACTAGCAAGTACTCTGCTCATATTCAAATCATACTGTAAGTAGTGGTTGTGAGTTACCTGTATCCCCAAATTGTGAAATGATCGGGTCTCCCACGTTGGGCGCTGCAAGCCCAGCTAGGGATGCCAAGGGAAAGAGCACTGTCTTGTGCCGTTTGACGCAGAGGCCCGAGATCTCCCCAAACCTGGTCATATGTCGCATGTGGAGGGTCATCGATCGTTCTGGAGTCAGACACGTGTATCAGGATGTCGTCAGCATACATTGACACAATATGTGTCACTGTGCACTCTTGTACACCACAGTCCCGAAGTCCTGTCTTAAGTTATATCACCAGTAGCTCCAACGCGAGCTCAAACCGGAGCAGCAACAGCGGGCATCCCTGCCTTATTCGCCCCTCAACGCTGAGCAAGTAAGAAACCACCTGTCCAGTGCACACTCTAGCTCTTGGTGCTGTGTATAACAGGCGCACCCACGATAGGAAGCCCGGCCTGAGGCCCATCCGTCTCATTGCCTCCCACAGAAATTTCCAGGACAGGGAATCAAATGCCTTTTCGATATCCAAGGCGATTAGTGCTTCCCGTATCGCTGTGTCTTGGGTTTTGTGCATCACATGGGAGAGCCTCCGCAGATTCATGTGCATGCGTACCTCTCCCTGGCATAAACCCACATTGGTCCTAGTGGATCAGGTGGGTGATCACCCAGCCTAACCACATGGCTAGAACTTTTGCATGTTATTTAATGTCTACATTGAGCATAGACCGCGGCCGGTAGGAGCTGTGGTCGGCAGGGTCCTTACCCGTTTCGGTAACATGATTATCAGGGCTCCTTGCATGTGAGCTGGTAAGGCACCTTCATTGTACACCTCGCAGAGAGTCTCCGGCAATCCAGGGAGTATAAAGGTGGACTACCTTTGAAAATACTCAACCGGGAGTCCATCAGGACCCAGGCTTTTTCTGCAAGGTATTTCTCGTAGGACCTCTTGTAGCTCCTCCAGTTGTATGTCTCCTTTCAGACCTTCGGACTGGGCCTCTGTCAATCTGGGGATTTTAATCTCATTAAGGAACTCTCCCACTTCAGGAGTGTCTACACGTGTCGAGGATGCAAATATCCCAATCAAGTGGCCCCATAACAATGAGTTGATCGGCACTTGTCCTACAACCATCTCTCTATCCAGTCCACACAGGGATAGAATCAGTGGTGGGGGTCTATTGCATTTGAGCAACCAGGCCAACATGCGGTCCGACCGGTCTCCCTCTCGGTGTAACCACTGTCTATAATTTTTCCAAACATGACAGTCCAGTCTGTCCCAAATGGCCTCAGTGGATACTAAACTTAATCCATTCCAAGAACGAAACAACACTGCTCCTCAAGGAAGTGGATGAATTGCTAGCAAAGAAAACAATAGAAAAGGTTACAACACAGGAAATCAACAAGGGAAAGTATTCAACATATTTCCTTATTCCCCCTGTGACCAACTCACTTAGAATAATTTTACACTTAAGGTTCATAAAAATTCAATAATTCAAGATGACGATACTGCAACTACAGGAGGGAGACTTAATGGCAACTATAAACTTAAAAGTCCCATGCTTGCACATTCCTGTGAATACACATCACAAAAGATTTCTATACTTTGTGGTGAGCAAGATTCACTATCAATTTTCAGTACTGGCATTTGGAATAAAATCCACACCAAGGTTGTTCACAGGGTGCCTGGCAACAGCAGCAGCTCACCTCAGAAGAAAGGGTATTCTTGTCTACCTATACTTAGAAGATTGGCTGGTGAGAGCAAACTCTTACAAAAATGCAAGAATCATATTCAGCAAGCAATAAAGACAGTGTTCGCCTTGGGATTCTCAATAAACTTAGAGAAATTATCCTCCCCTCCAGAACAGGAAAATATATTTCTGGGAGCAAGAATAAATTCAATTCAAGGGAAAGTGTTTCCAAATGAGAAGAGAACACAATCTTTGATTGTGGATGCTCCTCAATACCAGAAGGGACAAGCTCTTACAGTGAGGACAGTGGGGACGCTTCTGGGAACAATTGCATTTTGCATTCCCTTAATACCATATGCAAGACTTCACATGAGACCATTACAAGAATGGCTGCAAGCTTAGTGGTCAAAAGCCACAGGAATTTGGGAAGATCTAGTGGTTGTCACGCAAAGTAGAAGCAGAGATAGCATGGTGGAACAGATCAAATATAACACAAGGAATGAAATTTCAGCTGTCAATTCCATCAATAACAGGTGCCTCACATATGGGAGGGGGAGCACACATATGAACTCACGCAAAGTCAGAGGACTTTAGAAGGAGGAGGATGCAGTGCAACACATAAATTCCTAGAATTAAATACGGTGTTACTAGGCTTAAAAGCATTTCAAAGGCAGCTATCGTGTTTATCTGTGTTAATTCAAACAGACAACACTATAGCAGTGTTCTACATAGACAAACAGGGTGGAACTCTATCCGCACAGTTATCAAGATTAGCCCAGGAACTTTGGAACTGGGCCATTCAAAGAAGATATCTTTAACAGCAATACATCTGCCAGAGGAGGACAATGTGGATCCAGACAAACTCAGCCGGCAAGAATCCTGCTCACACGAATAGAACTGAATAGAACGAATAGTTGAATCAGAAAGTGCTCAGAAAAATCTTTTGGAAGTGGGGAACACCTTAAGTCGAACTGTTTGCAACACCAGAGAACGCAAAAATGCTAAAGCTTTGCATCCAGGCATCATCACCACCAGTCCCTGGGGAATGCCCTGTCAACACATTGACCAGGGACATTTGCTTATGCTTTCCCCCAATATCACTCTTGCAGAGGGTGATTAACAATTGCAAAAGGAACAGGATGACGCTGATCTTAATTGCACCACAATGGGCAACACAAACTTGTTTTTCAGAACTAATCCAGTTGCAAACGGGAAAGATTTCACTATACCTGTACAACAAAACGTGTTATTTATGGACAGGAGAAGAAGTCTACATCTAGAACCAGAAAGAATAAGCTTAGCAGCCTGGCTGCTGAAGACAGAATTTAGACACCTAAAGTTATAATAATAACAATATTAATAAACATTATTAAAGTACTTAACCTCTTCGCTGACAGGCCTTTTCCCCCTCAGGTGACAGGCCTGTTTTTTTGGCTATTTGGGGCAGTTTGCGCTTAGGCCCTCATAACATTTTGTCCACATAAGCTACACACGCCAAATTGAGTCCTTTTTTTCAACATCCTGGGGATTCTGGAGGTACCCAGAGTTTGTGGGTTCCCCTGGAGGAGACCAAGAAAATAGCCAAAATACAGCAAAAATTTAATTTAAAACAGAAAAATGGAAAATAGGGCTGCGGAAGAAGGCTTGTGTTTTTTTCCCCTGAAATTGGCATCAACAAAGGGTTTACGGTGCTAAAATCACCATCTTCCCAGCTTTCAGAAACAAGCAGACTTGAATCAGAAAACCAACATTTTCAACCCAATTTTGTCATTTTACTGGGACATAGGACCATTTTTCTATTTTTGGTGCTTTTAGCCTCCTTCCAGTTAGTGACAGAAATTGGTGTGAAACCAATGCTGGATCCCGGACAGCTAAACATTTCTAAAAAAAAATTGACAAAATTCTGATTTCAGCAAGGGGTCATTGTGTAGATCCTCAAGGTTTTCCTACAGAAAATAACAGCTGAAATTAAAAAAAATATTGAAATTGAGATGAAAAAAAGCAATTTTTCTAAATGTTATAACTTTTTCCTGCCATGTCAGATTTTTTAAAGCAATACACCGTTACGTCTTCTGGACTCTTCTGGTTGCGGGATATATAGGGCTTGTGGGTTCATCAGCACTCAAAGTACCCAAAGCCAATAAAGGAGCTGCACCTTGCAATGGGTTTTCATTCTATACCGGGTATACAGCAATTCATTTGGTGAAATATAAAGAGTGTATTTCCACAATGGGCACAAGATAAGGTGTTGAGAAGCAGTAGTTATTTTCAGATCTCTGAATTCCGTGTCCCCGTACTAGCATGTGAATTACAGCGCATTTCACAAATAAACATCTTTTTTACACACTGTCTTACATTTGGAAGGAAAAAATGTAGAGTAAGACAAGGGGCAATAACACTTGTTCTGCTATTCTGTGTTCCTCCTAGTCTCCAGATAAAAATGGTCCCGCACTTGTGTGGGTAGGCCTAATGCCGCAACAGGAAACACAACATGGACATATCACATTTTGAGATTGAAATCTCACTTATTTTTTTTAAAGTGCCTCGCTGTGGATTTTGGCCTCTAGCTCAGCCGGCACTTAGGAACACCTAGCAAACCTGGACATTTCTGAAAACTAGACACCTAGGGGAACCCAGGATGGGGTAACTTGTAATGCTCTCACCAGGTTCTGTTATCCAGAATCCTTAGCAAATCTCAAAATGTGGCAAAAACCTTTTTCCTCACATTTCGGTGCTGCAAAGTTCTGGAATCTGAGGGGAGCCACAACCTTCCATCTACGCAGCGTTCCCCCAGGTCTCCCGATAAAAATAGTACCTCACTTGTGAGGGTAGACCTAGTGCCCGCAAAAGGAAATGCCCCAAAACACTATGTGGACACCTGCGTTTTTGGTCCTGGGCTCAGCAGCCATATAGGGAAACCTACCAAACCCAAACATTTCTGAAAACACAACACCCGTTGGAGTCCAGTGAGGTTTGGTGAGTTAGATGTGGAAGCGGAGGGATCAATCAGTCATACCTTCCTTTGAACAGGGGCAAGTTTGTCACAGTTAAAATCACACTGACAGGGTCTCTTATTGCACTGTCTAGTTTTGTGTAACGTCATCCTTGTGATGTAGCCTACTGAAAACAGACCCTTCATGTTTCCTACTATATGTGTGAAATATCAAGCTCAAATGCTCTTGTTACTACATTGGCATACGGGTGACATGGCCTGAGTGTGCTTGGATGAATTTACATAGTTGTGTATTTATTTGTAGGTAAAGCCTTCCTACGTGCTCGCCAGATGAACATCGACATTGCTACATGGGTGCGGCTCCTGCGAAGAGCATTTCCCACTGCCAGTACCACAGGAACATATAGCCCTTCTGCTCAGATGCACCCCGGATTTATTTCTGATGGCCAGAACAGCCTTTCCTCTTTCACTGCAGGGTAAGATTACTTCTAAATATGTATGTGAGCTTTACTGACCCACAAGGAAGGCTGGCTAAAAGAGGGGCCTCTGTGATAATTTTGTAGAAAAGCTGTTTTAGCTTGTGGCTGTGTTTGGCTTCCTTTTTGGGGGTTCTGTGTGGGACCAGATTTCCTCAGGCTGTAGGTAGCTGATTAAGATATTGCTGAAAAAGTTTCTCTCCGCCAGTGTGGCAGCTGTAAATCCTCACCGTACCAGTAGTGGAAAATTCAGTGAAATGTCATAGAAGCAGCGCTTTTTCCATGAAAGTGGGAATGTTCGAGGGAATCTTTTATGGAAATTCTGCTAATGCCCATCTATGATGACTGAAGTTTTGATGTTAGAAATGGGTCCCTGAATTTGAGGTACTTTGTCTGTACCAGCATGTTGAGGCTGCCACTAAGCCTGAGAGCGGATTCCCAGCACGCTAAAGACAATATGCATAACTTTTTATGAAAATGGGTAGTCATAATGGTAACCTATTCAAACATGATGGTGGTTCTGCAACTTTAGATGGATGAACTGCCACTATCTCTATGTGCTAAATCAGTTTTTCCAAATATTTTTGCTAAAATTTAATTTCAAAACTTCTTTTGCAATGCCTTTGCTTTACTGCATATACTGTTGTTTTGATGAAAACCTCTTTTTATAAATTCCGAATCTCCATTTTATAGCCAGTTATGTTTTCTTATTTTAACTGTATTTTTCTTTTCATACATGTTTGTATACGTACATGGCAAAAAGTATTGACAGTGCTTGCAAGTACATTGAAACTGTTCTAGCTGCATTACCCTTAATTACATTCCTCGTACAGTCATGCCCTAATGCATCTATTTCCAATAACACAAACATATCCTTTCAGCATTCTTTTCAATACATATTATAAGCTACCTGTTTTCAAATTAGAAGTGCAAAAATGATATTGCGTTGGCTTCTTTCTTATTTTTTATTCACTTTTAACATGGTAAAGGACTAATATTGGGTATTAAAAATATCTTACTATCTTTAGTTTATTAATCTAACGAACCTGAGCTGTCCTATTTGTGAGAAAATATTTTTGACAAAAGTTCCTTTTTTATGCCCTACTGTGCAAGACTAAAATTAGTGTAAGATTGTGTGAAGTTTGAGTTTATTATGAAAGATGTTTTGCGAAAGATATTTTTGCAAAACATATTTAGGAAATTGAATTTATCACAGGCTAACCAGCCATCATTTAAAGCACACCTCGGTGAAGCTGGAAATGTCCCATTGGACAGAGCACACACTAAGGATCTCTAAACTGGGTGGCTTACCCCACCAGAGCAGAAAATGGAAAATGTAAAGGCAGGATGCAATTTGTTCAGTGAATCCTGCATTACTGCCTTCCTCTACATGTGCCCATGGTGTTATTTGAACTTCACCCCAGAGGCTATATGAATGTCACCTTAAATCACACTAAGCTTTAGGGAAAATTGAATTGTCTAGTTTTGCAGCATGAATCTTTTCTGGATTCACATGCTATGCATTATTCTGCCGTCTAGTGGTTGCGTCCAAAATTCTCCAGTATTTTGTAGTCCTTATTTTTTTTGGTTTTGGTTTTGCGTAGTCCTTCCTCTCTTTTCTGCTTTGTTTGTTGTCCCTTGTGACGTCGCCTTGCTTTTTCCCGAAACTCCCATCTTTGGCCACCATCTTCAGAACCTTTTTTTTTCTGCCATTTGGGTGTGGAAGCCTGCTGAAGGATCTCCAAAACAGAGAAGAAGATTGCGACGAAAAAGTTGTAAAAGCTGCCGAAAAAGTTACCTGATTAGTCTACAACACCGACAGGATAACCTGAGAGGAAGATTAGAGAAGGAAAGTTCAAGAAATCAGGAAGAAATTCACCGAATTCCCGTTCAGGGGGCACCCTGAATGACTTAGATGGAGAAAACACTGTTTCAATTTTGTAAGAACTGCCATCACAAGTTTTTCCAAAAGGATCCGCACAGAGTCTGCAACCTTTGTCTGAGGACTACAACGCTAGCTCGGCATTCACACCAGAAATGCTGAGGGTAAGGGAGACACACAGAAGGGCACACCACAGCATGCAGGACCAGCAGACAACACCATCTTTGAGAGACTTGGGCCTCTCTAGCGAAGAGGAAGACAATGTCGTTGAGGAAGCAGGGGAAGAGATGTCGGACGTGCAGGTGAAGTTCGTCAACAATGAGGAGAAGGCGACACAGAAGTAAGAGGGACTTTGTGCACAAAAAAATCATCCAAGTCAAAGAAATCTGACTTGCAGACATTAATGGGAGCAGCTGTGTCAAAACACGCACCCGCCGGCAGCCATGTCCAGAGAGAAGGAGTCACACAGATCCCTCAAGGGGGAATCCAGTGGAGGAAAGACTTCCGAAAATGCAAAGGTGTCAAAGGACATACATGATAAAGACACTTCGACATTGAAAATAGTCGGGTCAAAACTTGACCACTGAAGCTCAATGACTGTTACATTGTCGAAAGATTCTGCCGCAGACGAGTGGAAGGCTCCCAGTCTTGCCCCGAAGGTCAGGTTGCCGAAATCGAAAGGAAGCAAAAGATTGGAGGCTGAAATGTCTTTGTTCCTTGAAAAAAAGGAGTTCAATGACAGTCTGAGGGGTTTCAGGATCCCACCAAAGGCTTCGGCACACAAGGACTTTGGGGACAGAGGGTTTTAGGAATTGACTGACACCTGAACCTCAAGAAGAGGAGGAAGGACCCTTCTATGAAGAAGAGGAAGATCAACTCATGGAAAGCGTCCAAGGTTCCAAAGCTGAATACATTCATCAGTGGCAGGAGTTAGAAGCTGACTCCCACACAGGACGGAGTAGACTCTTACCCATCGAGGTTTTCACCTCCTGATAAAATAGGCATGTGTAATCAAGTCATCAAACATGCTTCTGACAAATTTTGGGGTCAGTTGAAAGGAGAAAAAACAGTCATGTTTTCTCTTGAAACCTTAATTCCATAGCAGGTAATAAATCAGTTTCTGCTGATGCTCCCTGGTCTTCTGGATCAGGGAAGGGAGTCATTTTGGCAGCCTGCCACGTGCACTGGTGTAACCCCAAGAGCAGAGAAAAAATATCAACTCAACCAAGGATCCAGCTTATATTGAAGGGCCAGTACCAGCAAACTCTGACATAGTCTCAACAGCTAGGAAAAGAGCCAATGAACCAACAACAGTTGGTACTCCTTCAGAAAAGGAAAGCAAGCGAATGGCGCTCTAGAGGAGGAAAGTAAAACGCAGTGCTGGTAACCATTAGCGCATTGCCAACTCCAGTGTCCTCTTGAACCGCCTGCACACCAGCATTGAGAGGAAATTGGGAAGCTAATGAAGCATCTCCCAGAACAGTTCAGAAAGAGGGCTGCACACTTGGTGGATAGTGACAAAAACATTGCCAACACATGCCTGAAGTCAGCACTTGCTGTAGCTCATACATCTGGCCTTCAAATTATGATGAGGTAACCCTCAGAAGGCACTCGTGGCTAAGATTCTCAGGATCCAAACCAGAGCTACGGGCCTCAATAGCCCATTCAGTGGGGAACAACTTTTTGGCAGGTCAGTGGATGACAAGCTGAACTAATTAAAGAAAGATAATGAGACCACAAAATCGATGGGCGCCCTGCAGGTTCTGGGAGAAATGTGTAGGGGAACAGCAGCGTTATGCAGACCCATCAGAAGAGGAAACTTTCAGACAGAAAACACACAGAAATCAGACAGCGGGATCTCAACAAGCATGGCAGAGCCAATAACAGGGCAGACAGCCCTTTCGTGGGAGAGGCAGAGGAAGGGGTCAGCCGCACAAGGGAGGATCAAACCCCACACATAAGTGACTCAGCACAAACACAAAGCCTCTCACAAGTGCCATCAAGGTGAGACAACAACCACAGAGACAACCACAAACAATAGTCTTACCTACATACATCACCAGTAGGGGGCAGATTAAAAAAATGTCTTCCAGGAGTGAAGAAAAATAACTTCAGACAAGTGGATACTAAACTTTCTTTCACTTTGTTTATTCACATTTAAACTGGTTAAATCAAACAATACAGAGGTCTCAACAGAGGCAAAACAATAAATAAAGCAGCAGATTCCTCACAATAACTTTACAGAGAACCATGTGGTGCACTTGCAGCTCTCTCAGTACCCCACTCTACGGGAGGCTGGTGAAACGCAGGATTGTAGGTGTCATAGTCCCCAAGGGCTAGAGGGAGCTACCAGCAGCCACCTCAATGAACAAACTTTTGCATCTATGTCAATACAGTATTAGTACACCCAGAGTGAAAGGAGGGGGCGAGGAGCTCCTCACTTATTCCTTCTAGCATCTTCTACTCTGAAATACACATCTACAGTACTCCCAGGTGTCTAATTGCCCCTGTGGGACCCTGAGTGTCTCACCGAGTCCACTAGGATACATCCACCTTGACAGACAGCCGAGGGATGGTTCCGCCCCCGCCCCCAGTTGAGCTCGAGGCTAAATCAGCTGTCACTAATGTGTCCCCCTCCCCTAGACAATCCATCATGGCACCCCAGAGCTCCAAATCCTGTTCAGCGTGTTCGTCCACGCGTACGTTTCAGAGTCGGCATTCTTCTGCCACTGCCCGTTCCAGTAAATTGGTCTGCCATTTGTTCCAGGTCAGAGAGATCGGGCTAGCCCAGTGAATGGCAATACATCGTCTTGCAAGTGCTAGCCCAAATCTGGCAAATCTGTACATCATTGTTTAGCAGCGAGGCAGTAGACTAAGCAAGCAATGTCGTATTGTCAACTCCACCTTTACCACTGTTGTTCTGCCCACCTCCCGTATTATCTCATTCCAAAAGGGTGCAGCGTCCTACATTCTCATGTGACATAGCCAAATGTGGCCGGGGATATGCCACAGCGTGCGCACTCAGCGGAGCGTGTTGGCTAAATCCTATGCAGGTGCTGCGGTGTCAGGTATGCTCTTTGCAGGTAATAAAATTGTGTCAATTTAAACCTGGCATTTGCTTGACATCTCCTGTAATTGTGCCTAGGCCCTGTTCCACTCCTGGTCAGTGAGCATTATCTCTAGGTCCGCTTCCCAAGCTCTGCATGCCATCGACACATCCGTCCATCTGTTCTTCTGAAGGGCAGCATATAGTCCGGAGAGAATATCCTTGGAAGAGCCAGGGTCCAATATCATCTGCAATACGACAGGCTCCTCTGGGAAGGACGTCCAAATCTCCCGGATTGATCGTGATACGCCTGCATACTGCAAAAATTGCCTCCAGCCAATTCTGAAATGAGTCCCTAGCTCTTATAGGCTCCCTCCAACCATCTTGAGATATCCATAGAGCCCTTTATGTGCTCGAATTGGTGCAGCCACCAAATTGGGAGGAGCCGTGCGTAGAGTGCTCGTTGAAGAACCTGCGTAACTGCCAGCTCCCTGTTCTGGGCAACCTCAAGAGGGCAAAGGAGGTGTCCGCCGAGAGTCTGGAACCATGCATAAGTAATTTAGGATGCTTATCTAGTGCCAAGAGCCTTCCAGTAACTTTTTCTCCCAGTTAAGACCGTCCTTACACCACAGGGCCGCATATTGGAGCTGGCCCACCAGATAGTATGAATACTGTTGTCTGTGTCCAATTTTAAGACCACATGGTGAACCCTGCATCTTGTTCCCACCCATACCAGGGACACTAGCAACTTGTAGAGCTGTCAAAATAAAGATGGTGGCAGTAGCAGAACAAATTTTGCATTGATTAAAAGGCAGCGGGGTAGCAGGATCATCTTACTCAGGGCCACCCTGTTCATGACCAATAACAGCAACGTGGTCAAAAACTGGATGGAGGTCCGAAGACTAGCAAGTACTCTGCTCATATTCAAATCATACTGTAAGTAGTGGTTGTGAGTCCCCAAATTGTGAAACGATCGGGTCTCCCACGTTGGGCGCTGCAAGCCCAGCTAGGGATGCCAAGGGAAAGAGCACTGTCTTGTGCCGTTTGACGCAGAGGCCCGAGATCTCCCCAAACCTGGTCATATGTCGCATGTGGAGGGTCACCGATCGTTCTGGGTCAGACACGTGTATCAGGATGTCGTCAGCATACATTGACACAATATGTGTCACTGTGCACTCTTGTACACCACAGTCCCGAAGTCCTGTCTTAAGTTATATCACCAGTAGCTCCAACGCGAGCTCAAACCGGAGCAGCAACAGCGGGCATCCCTGCCTTATTCGCCCCTCAACGCTGAGCAAGTAAGAAACCACCTGTCCAGTGCACACTCTAGCTCTTGGTGCTGTGTATAACAGGCGCACCCACGATAGGAAGCCCGGCCTGAGGCCCATCCGTCTCATTGCCTCCCACAGAAATTTCCAGGACAGGGAATCAAATGCCTTTTCGATATCCAAGGCGATTAGTGCTTCCCGTATCGCTGTGTCTTGGGTTTTGTGCATCACATGGGAGAGCCTCCGCAGATTCATGTGCATGCGTACCTCTCCCTGGCATAAACCCACATTGGTCCTAGTGGACCAAGTGGGTGATCACCCAGCCTAACCACATGGCTAGAACTTTTGCATGTTATTTAATGTCTACATTGAGCATAGACCGCGGCCGGTAGGAGCTGTGGTCGGCAGGGTCCTTACCCGTTTCGGTAACATGATTATCAGGGCTCCTTGCATGTGAGCTGGTAAGGCACCTTCATTGTACACCTCGCAGAGACTCTCCGGCAATCCAGGGAGCATAAAGGTGGACTACCTTTGAAAATACTCAACCGGGAGTCCATCAGGACCCAGGCTTTTTCTGCAAGGTATTTCTCGGAGGACCTCTTGTAGCTCCTCCAGTTGTATGTCTCCTTTCAGACCTTCGGACGGGGCCTCTGTCAATCTGGGGATTTTAATCTCATTAAGGAACTCTCCCACTTCAGGAGTGTCTACACGTGTCGAGGATGCAAATATCCCAATCAAGTGGCCCCATAACAATGAGTTGATCGGCACTTGTCCTACAACCATCTCTCTATCCAGTCCACACAGGGATAGAATCAGTGGTGGGGGTCTATTGCATTTGAGCAACCAGGCCAACATGCGGTCCGACCGGTCTCCCTCTCGGTGTAACCACTGTCTATAATTTTTCCAAACATGACAGTCCAGTCTGTCCCAAATGGCCTCAGTGGATACTAAACTTAATCCATTCCAAGAACGAAACAACACTGCTCCTCAAGGAAGTGGATGAATTGCTAGCAAAGAAAACAATAGAAAAGGTTACAACACAGGAAATCAACAAGGGAAAGTATTCAACATATTTCCTTATTCCCCCTGTGACCAACTCACTTAGAATAATTTTACACTTAAGGTTCATAAAAATTCAATAATTCAAGATGACGATACTGCAACTACAGGAGGGAGACTTAATGGCAACTATAAACTTAAAAGTCCCATGCTTGCACATTCCTGTGAATACACATCACAAAAGATTTCTATACTTTGTGGTGAGCAAGATTCACTATCAATTTTCAGTACTGGCATTTGGAATAAAATCCACACCAAGGTTGTTCACAGGGTGCCTGGCAACAGCAGCAGCTCACCTCAGAAGAAAGGGTATTCTTGTCTACCCATACTTAGAAGATTGGCTGGTGAGAGCAAACTCTTACAAAAATGCAAGAATCATATTCAGCAAGCAATAAAGACAGTGTTCGCCTTGGGATTCTCAATAAACTTAGAGAAATTATCCTCCCCTCCAGAACAGGAAAATATATTTCTGGGAGCAAGAATAAATTCAATTCAAGGGAAAGTGTTTCCAAATGAGAAGAGAACACAATCTTTGATTGTGGATGCTCAGCAATACCAGAAGGGACAAGCTCTTACAGTGAGGACAGTGGGGACGCTTCTGGGAACAATTGCATTTTGCATTCCCTTAATACCATATGCAAGACTTCACATGAGACCATTACAAGAATGGCTGCAAGCTTAGTGGTCAAAAGCCACAGGAATTTGGGAAGATCTAGTGGTTGTCACGCAAAGTAGAAGCAGAGATAGCATGGTGGAACAGATCAAATATAACACAAGGAATGAAATTTCAGCTGTCAATTCCATCAATAACAGGTGCCTCACATATGGGAGGGGGAGCACACATATGAACTCATGCAAAGTCAGAGGACTTTAGAAGGATGAGGATGCAGTGCAACACATAAATTCCTAGAATTAAATACGGTGTTACTAGCCTTAAAAGCATTTCAAAGGCAGCTATCGTGTTTATCTGTGTTAATTCAAACAGACAACACTATAGCAGTGTTCTACATAGACAAACAGGGTGGAACTCTATCCGCACAGTTATCAAGATTAGCCCAGGAACTTTGGAACTGGGCCATTCAAAGAAGATATCTTTAACAGCAATACATCTGCCAGAGGAGGACAATGTGGATCCAGACAAACTCAGCCGGCAAGAATCCTGCTCACACGAATAGAACTGAATAGAACGAATAGTTGAATCAGAAAGTGCTCAGAAAAATCTTTTGGAAGTAGGGAACACCTTAAGTCGAACTGTTTGCAACACCAGAGAACGCAAAAATGCTAAAGCTTTGCATCCAGGCATCATCACCACCAGTCCCTGGGGAATGCCCTGTCAACACATTGACCAGGGACATTTGCTTATGCTTTCCCCCAATATCACTCTTGCAGAGGGTGATTAACAATTGCAAAAGGAACAGGATGACGCTGATCTTAATTGCACCACAATGGGCAACACAAACTTGTTTTTCAGAACTAATCCAGTTGCAAACGGGAAAGATTTCACTATACCTGTACAACAAAACGTGTTATTTATGGACAGGAGAAGAAGTCTACATCTAGAACCAGAAAGAATAAGCTTAGCAGCCTGGCTGCTGAAGACAGAATTTAGACACCTAAAGTTATAATAATAACAATATTAATAAACATTATTAAAGTACTTAACCTCTTCGCTGACAGGCCTTTTCCCCCTCAGGTGACAGGCCTGTTTTTTTGGCTATTTGGGGCAGTTTGCGCTTAGGCCCTCATAACATTTTGTCCACATAAGCTACCCACGCCAAATTGAGTCCTTTTTTTCAACATCCTGGGGATTCTGGAGGTACCCAGAGTTTGTGGGTTCCCCTGGAGGAGACCAAGAAAATAGCCAAAATACAGCAAAAATTTAATTTAAAACAGAAAAATGGAAAATAGGGCTGCGGAAGAAGGCTTGTGTTTTTTTCCCCTGAAATTGGCATCAACAAAGGGTTTACGGTGCTAAAATCACCATCTTCCCAGCTTTCAGAAACAAGCAGACTTGAATCAGAAAACCAACATTTTCAACCCAATTTTGTCATTTTACTGGGACATAGGACCATTTTTCTATTTTTGGTGCTTTTAGCCTCCTTCCAGTTAGTGACAGAAATTGGTGTGAAACCAATGCTGGATCCCGGACAGCTAAACATTTCTAAAAATTTTTTTACAAAATTCTGATTTCAGCAAGGGGTCATTGTGTAGATCCTCAAGGTTTTCCTACAGAAAATAACAGCTGAAATTTAAAAAAATATTGAAATTGAGATGAAAAAAAGCAATTTTTCTAAATGTTATAACTTTTTCCTGCCATGTCAGATTTTTTAAAGCAATACACCGTTACGTCTTCTGGACTCTTCTGGTTGCGGGATATATAGGGCTTGTGGGTTCATCAGCACTCAAAGTACCCAAAGCCAATAAAGGAGCTGCACCTTGCAATGGGTTTTCATTCTATACCGGGTATACAGCAATTCATTTGGTGAAATATAAAGAGTGTATTTCCACAATGGGCACAAGATAAGGTGTTGAGAAGCAGTAGTTATTTTCAGATCTCTGAATTCCGTGTCCCCGTACTAGCATGTGAATTACAGCGCATTTCACAAATAAACATCTTTTTTACACACTGTCTTACATTTGGAAGGAAAAAATGTAGAGTAAGACAAGGGGCAATAACACTTGTTCTGCTATTCTGTGTTCCTCCTAGTCTCCCGATAAAAATGGTCCCGCACTTGTGTGGGTAGGCCTAATGCCGCAACAGGAAACACAACATGGACATATCACATTTTGAGATTGAAATCTCACTTATTTTTTTTAAAGTGCCTCGCTGTGGATTTTGGCCTCTAGCTCAGCCGGCACTTAGGAACACCTAGCAAACCTGGACATTTCTGAAAACTAGACACCTAGGGGAACCCAGGATGGGGTAACTTGTAATGCTCTCACCAGGTTCTGTTATCCAGAATCCTTAGCAAATCTCAAAATGTGGCAAAAACCTTTTTCCTCACATTTCGGTGCTGCAAAGTTCTGGAATCTGAGGGGAGCCACAACCTTCCATCTACGCAGCGTTCCCCCAGGTCTCCCGATAAAAATAGTACCTCACTTGTGAGGGTAGACCTAGTGCCCGCAAAAGGAAATGCCCCAAAACACTATGTGGACACCTGCGTTTTTGGTCCTGGGCTCAGCAGCCATATAGGGAAACCTACCAAACCCAAACATTTCTGAAAACACAACACCCGTTGGAGTCCAGTGAGGTTTGGTGAGTTAGATGTGGAAGCGGAGGGATCAATCAGTCATACCTTCCTTTGAACAGGGGCAAGTTTGTCACAGTTAAAATCACACTGACAGGGTCTCTTATTGCACTGTCTAGTTTTGTGTAACGTCATCCTTGTGATGTAGCCTACTGAAAACAGACCCTTCATGTTTCCTACTATATGTGTGAAATATCAAGCTCAAATGCTCTTGTTACTACATTGGCATACGGGTGACATGGCCTGAGTGTGCTTGGATGAATTTACATAGTTGTGTATTTATTTGTAGGTAAAGCCTTCCTACGTGCTCGCCAGATGAACATCGACATTGCTACATGGGTGCGGCTCCTGCAAAGAGCATTTCCCACTGCCAGTACCACAGGAACATATAGCCCTTCTGCTCAGATGCACCCCGGATTTATTTCTGATGGCCAGAACAGCCTTTCCTCTTTCACTGCAGGGTAAGATTACTTCTAAATATGTATGTGAGCTTTACTGACCCACAAGGAAGGCTGGCTAAAAGAGGGGCCTCTGTGATAATTTTGTAGAAAAGCTGTTTTAGCTTGTGGCTGTGTTTGGCTTCCTTTTTGGGGGTTCTGTGTGGGACCAGATTTCCTCAGGCTGTAGGTAGCTGATTAAGATATTGCTGAAAAAGTTTCTCTCCGCCAGTGTGGCAGCTGTAAATCCTCACCGTACCAGTAGTGGAAAATTCAGTGAAATGTCATAGAAGCAGCGCTTTTTCCATGAAAGTTGGAATGTTCGAGGGAATCTTTTATGGAAATTCTGCTAATGCCCATCTATGATGACTGAAGTTTTGATATTAGAAATGGGTCCCTGAATTTGAGGTACTTTGTCTGTACCAGCATGTTGAGGCTGCCACTAAGCCTGAGAGCGGATTCCCAGCACGCTAAAGACAATATGCATAACTTTTTATGAAAATGGGTAGTCATAATGGTAACCTATTCAAACATGATGGTGGTTCTGCAACTTTAGATGGATGAACTGCCACTATCTCTATGTGCTAAATCAGTTTTTCCAAATATTTTTGCTAAAATTTAATTTCAAAACTTCTTTTGCAATGCCTTTGCTTTACTGCATATACTGTTGTTTTGATGAAAACCTCTTTTTATAAATTCCGAATCTCCATTTTATAGCCAGTTATTTTTTCTTATTTTAACTGTATTTTTCTTTTCATACATGTTTGTATACGTACATGGCAAAAAGTATTGACAGTGCTTGCAAGTACATTGAAACTGTTCTAGCTGCATTACCCTTAATTACATTCCTCGTACAGTCATGCCCTAATGCATCTATTTCCAATAACACAAACATATCCTTTCAGCATTCTTTTCAATACATATTATAAGCTACCTGTTTTCAAATTAGAAGTGCAAAAATGATATTGCGTTGGCTTCTTTCTTATTTTTTATTCACTTTTAACATGGTAAAGGACTAATATTGGGTATTAAAAATATCTTACTATCTTTAGTTTATTAATCTAACGAACCTGAGCTGTCCTATTTGTGAGAAAATATTTTTGACAAAAGTTCCTTTTTTATGCCCTACTGTGCAAGACTAAAATTAGTGTAAGATTGTGCGAAGTTTGAGTTTATTATGAAAGATGTTTTGCGGAAGATATTTTTGCAAAACATATTTAGGAAATTGAATTTATCACAGGCTAACCAGCCATCATTTAAAGCACACCTCGGTGAAGCTGGAAATGTCCCATTGGACAGGGCACACACTAAGGATCTCTAAATTGGGTGGCTTACCCCACCAGAGCAGAAAATGGAAAATGTAAAGGCAGGATGCAATTTGTTCAGTGAATCCTGCATTACTGCCTTCCTCTACATGTGCCCATGGTGTTATTTGAACTTCACCCCAGAGGCTATATGAATGTCACCTTAAATCACACTAAGCTTTAGGGAAAATTGAATTGTCTAGTTTTGCAGCATGAATCTTTTCTGGATTCACATGCTATGCATTATTCTGCCGTCTAGTGGTTGCGTCCAAAATTCTCCAGTATTTTGTAGTCCTTATTTTTTTTGGTTTTGGTTTTGCGTAGTCCTTCCTCTCTTTTCTGCTTTGTTTGTTGTCCCTTGTGACGTCGCCTTGCTTCTTCCCGAAACTCCCATCTTGGGCCACCATCTTCAGAACCTTTTTTTTTCTGCCATTTGGGTGTGGAAGCCTGCTGAAGGATCTCCAAAACAGAGAAGAAGATTGCGACGAAAAAGTTGCCGAAAAAGTTACCTGATTAGTCTACAACACCGACAGGATAACCTGAGAGGAAGATAAGAGAAGGAAAGTTCAAGAAATCAGGAAGAAATTCACTGAATTCCCGTTCAGGGGGCACCCTGAATGACTTAGATGGAGAAAACACTGTTTCAATTTTGTAAGAACTGCCATCACAAGTTTTTCCAAAAGGATCCGCACAGAGTCTGCAACCTTTGTCTGAGGACTACAACGCTAGTTCGGCATTCACACCAGAAATACTGAGGGTAAGGGAGACACACAGAAGGGCACACCACAGCATGCAGGACCAGCAGACAACACCATCTTTGAGAGACTTGGGCCTCTCTAGCGAAGAGGAAGACAATGTCGTTGAGGAAGCAGGGGAAGAGATGTCGGACGTGCAGGTGAAGTTCATCAACAATGAGGAGAAGGCGACACAGAAGTAAGAGGGACTTTGTGCACAAAAAAATCATCCAAGTCAAAGAAATCTGACTTGCAGACATCAATGGGAGCAGCTGTGTCGAAACACGCACCCGCCGGCAGCCATGTCCCGAGAGAAGGAGTCACACAGATCCCTCAAGGGGGAATCCAGTGGAGGAAAGACTTCCGAAAATTCCAAGGTGTCAAAGGACATACATGATAAAGACACTTCGACATTGAAAATAGACGGGTCAAAACTTGACCACTGAAGCTCAATGACTGTTACATTGTCGAAAGATTCTGCCGCAGACAAGTGGAAGGCTCCCAGTCTAGCCCCCGAAGGTCAGGTTGCCGAAATCGAAAGGAAGCAAAAGATTGAAGGCTGAAATGTCTGTGTTCCTTGAAAAAAAGGAGTTCAATGACAGTCTGAGGGGTTTCAGGATCCCACCAAAGGCTTCGGCACACAAGGACTTTGGGGACAGAGGGTTTTAGGAATTGACTGACACCTGAACCTCAAGAAGAGGAGGAAGGACCCTTCTATGAAGAAGAGGAAGATCAACTCATGGAAAGCGTCCAAGGTTCCAAAGCTGAATACATTCATCAGTGGCAGGAGTTAGAAGCTGACTCCCACACAGGACGGAGTAGACTCTTACCCATCGAGGTTTTCACCTCCTGATAAAATAGGCATGTGTAATCAAGTCATCAAACATGCTTCTGACAAATTTTGGGGTCAGTTGAAAGGAGAAAAAACAGTCATGTTTTCTCTTGAAACCTTAATTCCATACCAGGCAATAAATCAGTTTCTGCTGATGCTCCCTGGTGCTCTGGATCAGGGAAGGGAGTCATTTCGGCAGACTGCCACGTGCACTGGTGTAACCCCAAGAGCAGAGAAAAAATATCAACTCAACCAAGGATCCAGCTTATATTGAAGGGCCAGTACCAGCAAACTCTGACATAGTCTCAACAGCTAGGAAAAGAGCCAATGAACCAACAACAGTTGGTACTCCTTCAGAAAAGGAAAGCAAGCGAATGGCGCTCTAGAGGAGGAAAGTAAAACGCAGTGCTGGTAACCATTAGCGCATTGCCAACTCCAGTGTCCTCTTGAACCGCCTGCACACCAGCATTGAGAGGAAATTGGGAAGCTAATGAAGCATCTCCCAGAACAGTTCAGAAAGAGGGCTGCACACTTGGTGGATAGTGACAAAAACATTGCCAACACATGCCTGAAGTCAGCACTAGCTGTAGCTCATACATCTGGCCTTCAAATTATGATGAGGTAACCCTCAGAAGGCACTCGTGGCTAAGATTCTCAGGATCCAAACCAGAGCTACAGGCCTCAATAGCCCATTCAGTGGGGAACAACTTTTTGGCAGGTCAGTGGATGACAAGCTGAACTAATTAAAGAAAGATAATGAGACCACAAAATCGATGGGCGCCCTGCAGGTTCTGGGAGAAATGTGTAGGGGAACAGCAGCGTTATGCAGACCCATCAGAAGAGGAAACTTTCAGACAGAAAACACACAGAAATCAGACAGCGGGATCTCAACATGCATGGCAGAGCCAATAACAGGGCAGACAGCCCTTTCGTGGGAGAGGCAGAGGAAGGGGTCAGCCGCACAAGGGAGGATCAAACCCCACACATAAGTGACTCAGCACAAACACAAAGCCTCTCACAAGTGCCATCAAGGTGAGACAACAACCACAGAGACAACCACAAACAATAGTCTTACCTACATACAACACCAGTAGGGGGCAGATTAAAAAAATGTCTTCCAGGAGTGAAGAAAAATAACTTCAGACAAGTGGATACTAAACTTTCTTTCACTTTGTTTATTCACATTTAAACTGGTTAAATCAAACAATACAGAGGTCTCAACAGAGGCAAAACAATAAATAAAGCAGCAGATTCCTCACAATAACTTTACAGAGAACCATGTGGTGCACTTGCAGCACTCTCAGTACCCCACTCTACGGGAGGCTGGTGAAACGCAGGATTGTAGGTGTCATAGTCCCCAAGGGCCAGAGTGAGCTACCAGCAGCCACCTCAATGAACAAACTTTTGCATCTATGTCAATACAGTATTAGTACACCCAGAGTGAAAGGAGGGGGCGAGGAGCTCCTCCCTTATTCCTTCTAGCATCTTCTACTCTGAAATACACATCTACAGTACTCCCAGGTGTCTAATTGCCCCTGTGGGACCCTGAGTGTCTCACCGAGTCCACTAGGATACATCCACCTTGACAGACAGCCGAGGGATGGTTCCGCCTCCGCCCCCAGTTGAGCTCGAGGCTAAATCAGCTGTCACTAATGTGTCCACCTCCCCTAGACAATCCATCATGGCACCCCAGAGCTCCAAATCCTGTTCAGCGTGTTCGTCCACGCGTACGTTTCAGAGTCGGCATTCTTCTGCCACTGCCCGTTCCAGTAAATTGGTCTGCCATTTGTTCTAGGTCAGA
This sequence comes from Pleurodeles waltl, assembly GCF_031143425.1. Classification (NCBI taxonomy): domain Eukaryota; kingdom Metazoa; phylum Chordata; class Amphibia; order Caudata; family Salamandridae; genus Pleurodeles; species Pleurodeles waltl. The sequence goes on along the minus strand of NC_090443.1, from coordinate 432,285,016 downwards.
GAGATCGGGCTAGCCCAGTGAATGGCAATACATCGTCTTGCAAGTGCTAGCCCAAATCTGGCAAATCTGTACATCATTGTTTCGCAGCTTGGCAGTAGACTAAGCAAGCAATGTCGTATTGTCAACTCCACCTTTACCACTGTTGTTCTGCCCACCTCCCGTATTATCTCATTCCAAAAGGGTGCAGCGTCCTACATTCTCATGTGACATAGCCAAATGTGGCCGGGGATATGCCACAGCGTGCGCACTCAGCGGAGCGTGTTGGCTAAATCCTATGCAGGTGCTGCGGTGTCAGGTATGCTCTTTGCAGGTAATAAAATTGTGTCAATTTAAACCTGCCATTTGCTTGACATCTCCTGTAATTGTGCCTAGGCCCTGTTCCACTCCTGGTCAGTGAGCATTATCTCTAGGTCCGCTTCCCAAGCTCTGCATGCCATCGACACATCCATCCATCTGTTCTTCTGAAGGGCAGCATATAGTCCGGAGAGAATATCCTTGGCAGAGCCAGGGTCCAATATCATCTGCAATACGACAGGCTCCTCTGGGAAGGACGTCCAAATCTCCCGGATTGATCGTGATACGCCTGCATACTGCAAAAATTGCCTCCAGCCAATTCTGAAATGAGTCCCTAGCTCTTATAGGCTCCCTCCAACCATCTTGAGATATCCATAGAGCCCTTTATGTGCTCGAATTGGTGCAGCCACCAAAGTGGGAGGAGCCGTGCGTAGAGTGCTCGTTGAAGAACCTGCGTAACTGCCAGCTCCCTAGTCTGGGCAACCTCAAGAGGGCAAAGGAGGTGTCCGCCAAGAGTCTGGAACCTTGCATAAGTAATTTAGGAAGCTTATCTAGTGCCAAGAGCCTTCCAGTAACTTTTTCTCCCAGTTAAGACCGTCCTTACACCACAGGGCCGCATATTGGAGCTGGCCCACCAGATAGTATGAATACTGTTGTCTGTGTCCAATTTTAAGACCACATGGTGAACCCTGCATCTTGTTCCCACCCATACCAGGGACACTAGCAACTTGTAGAGCTGTCAAAATAAAGATGGTGTCAGTAGCAGAACAACTTTTGCATTGATTAAAAGGCAGCGGGGTAGCAGGATCATCTTACTCAGGGCCACCCTGTTCATGACCAATAACAGCAACGTGGTCAAAAACTGGATGGAGGTCCGAAGACTAGCAAGTACTCTGCTCATATTCAAATCATACTGTAAGTAGTGGTTGTGAGTTACCTGTATCCCCAAATTGTGAAACGATCGGGTCTCCCACGTTGGGCGCTGCAAGCCCAGCTAGGGATGCCAAGGGAAAGAGCACTGTCTTGTGCCGGTTGACGCAGAGGCCCGAGATCTCCCCAAACCTGGTCATATGTCGCATGTGGAGGGTCACCGATCGTTCTGGGTCAGACACGTGTATCAGGATGTCGTCAGCATACATTGACACAATATGTGTCACTGTGCACTCTTGTACACCACAGTCCTGAAGTCCTGTCTTAAGTTATATCACCAGTAGCTCCAACGCGAGCTCAAACCGGAGCAGCAACAGCGGGCATCCCTGCCTTATTCGCCCATCAACGCTGAGCAAGTAAGAAACCGCCTGTCCAGTGCACACTCTAGCTCTTGGTGCTGTGTATAACAGGCGCACCCACGATAGGAAGCCCGGCCTGAGGCCCATCCGTCTCATTGCCTCCCACAGAAATTTCCAGGACAGGGAATTAAATGCCTTTTCGATATCCAAGGCGATTAGTGCTTCCCGTATCGCTGTGTCTTGGGTTTTGTGCATCACATGGGAGAGCCTCCGCAGATTCATGTGCATGCGTACCTCTCCCTGGCATAAACACACATTGGTCCTAGTGGACCAGGTGGGTGATCACCCAGCCTAACCACATGGCTAGAACTTTTGCATGTTATTTAATGTCTACATTGAGCATAGACCGCGGCCGGTAGGAGCTGTGGTCGGCAGGGTCCTTACCCGTTTCGGTAACATGATTATCAGGGCTCCTTGCATGTGAGCTGGTAAGGCACCTTCATTGTACACCTCGCAGAGAGTCTCCGGCAATCCAGGGAGCATAAAGGTGGACTACCTTTGAAAATACTCAACCGGGAGTCCATCCGGACCCAGGCTTTTTCTGCAAGGTATTTCTCAGAGGACCTCTTGTAGCTCCTCCAGTTGTATGTCTCCTTTCAGACCTTCGGACTGGGCCTCCGTCAATCTGGGGATTTTAATCTCATTAAGGAACTCTCCCACTTCAGGAGTGTCTACACGTGTCGGGGATGCAAATATCCCTATCAAGTGGCCCCATAACAATGAGTTGATCGGCACTTGTCCTACAACCATCTCTCTATCCAGTCCACACAGGGATAGAATCAGTGGTGGGGGTCTATTGCATTTGAGCAACCAGGCCAACATGCGGTCCGACCGGTCTCCCTCTCGGTGTAACCACTGTCTATAATTTTTCAAAACATGACAGTCCAGTCTGTCCCAAATGGCCTCAGTGGATACTAAACTTAATCCATTCCAAGAACGAAACAACACTGCTCCTCAAGGAAGTGGATGAATTGCTAGCAAAGAAAGCAATAGAAAAGGTTACAACACAGGAAATCAACAAGGGAAAGTATTCAACATATTTCCTTATTCCCCCTGTGACCAACTCACTTAGAATAATTTTACACTTATGGTTCATAAAAATTCAATAATTCAAGATGACGATACTGCAACTACAGGAGGGAGACTTAATGGCAACTATAAACTTAAAAGTCCCATGCTTGCACATTCCTGTGAATACACATCACAAAAGATTTCTATACTTTGTGGTGAGCAAGATTCACTATCAATTTTCAGTACTGGCATTTGGAATAAAATCCACACCAAGGTTGTTCACATGGTGCCTGGCATCAGCAGCAGCTCACCTCAGAAGAAAGGGTATTCTTGTCTACCCATACTTAGAAGATTGGCTGGTGAGAGCAAACTCTTACAAAAATGCAAGAATCATATTCAGCAAGCAATAAAGACAGTGTTCGCCTTGGGATTCTCAATAAACTTAGAGAAATTATCCTCCCCTCCAGAACAGGGAAATTTATTTCTGGGAGCAAGAATAAATTCAATTCAAGGGAAAGTGTTTCCAAATGAGAAGAGAACACAATCTTTGATTGTGGATGCTCATCAATACCAGAAGGGACAAGCTCTTACAGTGAGGACAGTGGGGACGCTTCTGGGAACAATTGCATTTGGCATTCCCTTAATACCATATGCAAGACTTCACATGAGACCATTACAAGAATGGCTGCAAGCTTAGTGGTCAAAAGCCACAGGAATTTGGGAAGATCTAGTGGTTGTCACGCAAAGTAGAAACAGAGATAGCATGGTGGAACAGATCAAATATAACACAAGGAATGAAATTTCAGCTGTCAATTCCATCAATAACAGGTGCCTCACATATGGGAGGGGGAGCACACATATGAACTCATGCAAAGTCAGAGGACTTTAGAAGGAGGAGGATGCAGTGCAACACATAAATTCCTAGAATTAAATACGGTGTTCCTAGCCTTAAAAGCATTTCAAAGGCAGCTATCATGTTTATCTGTGTTAATTCAAACAGACAACACTATAGCAGTGTTCTACATAGACAAACAGGGTGGAAGTCTATCCGCACAGTTATCAAGATTAGCCCAGGAACTTTGGAACTGGGCCATTCAAAGAAGATATCTTTAACAGCAATACATCTGCCAGAGGAGGACAATGTGGATCCAGACAAACTCAGCCGGCAAGAATCCTGCTCACACGAATAGAACTGAATAGAACGAATAGTTGAATCAGAAAGTGCTCAGAAAAATCTTTTGGAAGTGGGGAACACCTTAAGTCGAACTGTTTGCAACACCAGAGAACGCAAAAATGCTAAAGCTTTGCATCCAGGCATCATCACCACCAGTCCCTGGGGAATGCCCTGTCGACACATTGACCAGGGACATTTGCTTATGCTTTCCCCCAATATCACTCTTGCAGAGGGTGATTAACAATTGCAAAAGGAACAGGATGACGCTGATCTTAATTGCACCACAATGGGCAACACAAACTTGTTTTTCAGAACTAATCCAGTTGCAAACGGGAAATATTTCACTATACCTGTACAACAAAATGTGTTATTTATGGACAGGAGAAGAAGTCTACATCTAGAACCAGAAAGAATAAGCTTAGCAGCCTGGCTGCTGAAGACAGAATTTAGACACCTAAAGTTATAATAATTATTAAACATTATTAAAGTACTTAACCTCTTCGCTGACAGGCCTTTTCCCCCTCAGGTGACAGGCCTGTTTTTTTGGCTATTTGGGGCAGTTCGCGCTTAGGCCCTCATAACATTTTGTCCACATAAGCTACCCACGCCAAATTGAGTCCTTTTTTTCAACATCCTGGGGATTCTGGAGGTACCCAGAGTTTGTGGGTTCCCCTGGAGGAGACCAAGAAAATAGCCAAAATACAGCAAAAATTTAATTTAAAACAGAAAAATGGAAAATAGGGCTGCGGAAGAAGGCTTGTGTTTTTTTCCCCTGAAATTGGCATCAACAAAGGGTTTACGGTGCTAAAATCACCATCTTCCCAGCTTTCAGAAACAAGCAGACTTGAATCAGAAAACCAACATTTTCAACCCAATTTTGGCATTTTACTGGGACATTGGACTATTTTTCTATTTTTGGTGCTTTTAGCCTCCTTCCAGTTAGTGACAGAAATTGGTGTGAAACCAATGCTGGATCCCGGACAGCTAAACATTTCTAAAAAAAAATTGACAAAATTCTGATTTCAGCAAGGGGTCATTGTGTAGATCCTCAAGGTTTTCCTACAGAAAATAACAGCTGAAATTAAAAAAAATATTGAAATTGAGATGAAAAAAAGCTATTTTTCTCCATGTTATAACTTTTTCCTGCCATGTCAGATTTTTTAAAGCAATACACCGTTACGTCTTCTGGACTCTTCTGGTTGCGGGATATATAGGGCTTGTGGGTTCATCAGCACTCAAAGTACCCAAAGCCAATAAAGGAGCTGCACCTTGCAATGGGTTTTCATTCTATACCGGGTATACAGCAATTCATTTGGTGAAATATAAAGAGTGTATTTCCACAATGGGCACAAGATAAGGTGTTGAGAAGCAGTAGTTATTTTCAGATCTCTGACTCCGTGTCCCCGTACTAGCATGTGAATTACAGCGCATTTCACAAATAAACATCTTTTTTACACACTGTCTTACATTTGGAAGGAAAAAATGTAGAGTAAGACAAGGGGCAATAACACTTGTTCTGCTATTCTGTGTTCCTCCTAGTCTCCCGATAAAAATGTCCCGCACTTGTGTGGGTAGGCCTAATGCCGCAACAGGAAACACAACATGGACATATCACATTTTGAGATTGAAATCTCACTTATTTTTTTTAAAGTGCCTCGCTGTGGATTTTGGCCTCTAGCTCAGCCGGCACTTAGGAACACCTAGCAAACCTGGACATTTCTGAAAACTAGACACCTAGGGGAACCCAGGATGGGGTAACTTGTAATGCTCTCACCAGGTTCTGTTATCCAGAATCCTTAGCAAATCTCAAAATGTGGCAAAAACCTTTTTCCTCACATTTCGGTGCTGCAAAGTTCTGGAATCTGAGGGGAGCCACAACCTTCCATCTACGCAGCGTTCCCCCAGGTCTCCCGATAAAAATAGTACCTCACTTGTGTGGGTAGGCCTAGTGCCCGCAAAAGGAAATGCCCCAAAACACTATGTGGACACCTGCGTTTTTGGTCCTGGGCTCAGCAGCCATATAGGGAAACCTACCAAACGCAAACATTTCTGAAAACACGACACCCGTTGGAGTCCAGTGAGGTGTGACTTGCGTGGATCCCCTAGTGTTTTCTTACCCAGAATCCTCAGCAAACCTCAAATTTAGCTAAAAAATTGCATTTCCCCACATTTGTGTGTGGGATCACTGCACCAGCACAAATTTTCTACCACTCAACGTTCCCCTCAGCCTCCCGGTAAAAAGGATACCTCTCTTGTGTAGGTGGGCCCGCTGCCTGTGACAGGGAGGAGCCAAAAACATGTCAAAAATGAGGAGGAACCAAACCGGGACCAAAAGGGCAGTTTGAAAAAAAAGGTTTTAGGCTGAATTTTTATCGGTAAGGATGCGACAATGCTGGGTGGTGGGAATTTTGTGGATTCCTGAAGGTTCCACCACAAAAATGTGGGGGAAATGTGTGATTTCCAGAAAAGTTGGCGGTTTGCAGGGAATTGTCGGTAAGAAAATGTTGTGGGACTCACCCAGATGTTTAGTTTTCAGATGTGTCTAGGTCTTGTAGATTTTTGTACATGGCAGCGTCCCAAAGTCCAAAAAGTGCAGCCCTCACCATTCCAAGTTGGACAATTTTGAGTGTTAGACAAGCTCTCATGGCCCAAGTGTAAAACCAAAACCCAAAATAATCAAAAGTTTTCTTGCTTGCCGTGGGATAAGATGTTTTAGTGTGCGGGGGGAGCGCTGAAAGACTGTTACCTCCTTCAGTTGGGGTGAGGGCATAACCATACACATGCGGGTTAGTAGCCACCACCCCACTATTTTATTTATTTATTATATTTTTTTAATTCCCTGTCCTCTAGTAGGCTTTCTGCTCCCCTGGGGACTGGATTGGGGGTAATTGCCCCATCTGCCCACTAGTAGACAGAACAACTTTGTCCCCATTTAATTGGGGTGGGGATATGGCCATACTCCCACCCTCTTTTAAAAAAAAAAAATAATAAAAAAAAAATCTTACCTGATCTCTTGTGGGCTTTCTGAACCCCACCTCCACCTTTGGGGCAGATGGACCTTACAAAAATAGGCCGATCTGCCCGCAAGGGGGGCAGAAATGGCCATCAGTAATGTACCACCATGAGGCGTGAACCATGCCCAAGGGGCTGCCCCCGCGCCCTTAAACAAAACACACACACCTACCAATGCCTGGTGCCTAAGCGGTTTCTGCCCCTGGCCCCAGGGGGCAGCAATGGCCTAAAATAAATTTGCCCCCCAGAGAAGCGATCCTTGCATGAAATTGGCGCTAATAAAATATCTGGTGCCTAGTGGTTTCTGCCCCCTTTGGGGGCAGATTAGCCTAATAAAAATAAGCCAGTCTGCCCTAAAGGGGGCCAGAAATAGCCTAAAATAAATTTGCCCCCCAGGGGTGCGACCCTTGCCAAAGGGGTCCCTCCCATTGCGTGAAATTGTCACACAAAAAAAATTAAATCCCTGGTGTCTAGTGGTTTCTGTCCAATCCCTCCTGCCTAAGATAAATTTGCTTCCCCAGGGGAACGACCCTTTCCTAAGGGGTCGCTCCCCCTCGTGTAAAATTTATTTAAAAAAAAAAAAAGATCCCTGATGTCTAGAGGTTTCTGACACCCCTCGCTGCAGATATGCTCTCTGCCCCCAGTCTGTGATTACAAGAGAAATGCCGAAGCATTTCTCTTGCGATCCGCAGCATGGTGGGGGTGGCCTCTTATGAGGTCAGCGCGCAGTCGTGCGCTAAAGTCATCAGACGTCAGTGGGGGGGGGCTTGGACGGGGATAGAAGGGGAAGCAATTTCCCTTCCATCCCTGCCCATGGGAGAAAGGGGAGCGCTTCCCCCGAGGACCCATTACTGGCCGAGGTGGTTACATCCTTGCCTCCTGAGCGCATGGCAGCGGACGTAACCACCTCGCCCAGGGCACCCTACGGGTTAACATGCCTAAAGGATTGTAATCTAACTTATAGTTCATTACGAGTACATCTAACGGTAGTAGGTTACACAAAGGGGTAGTTTGGAAAAAGTTTCCTTACTTACTGTACCAGTAATAAAACATTTCTTGGAAGGTGCAAAAAAAATACCACCTCCAAGGAAAATACCTGCACCCACACGGTACCTTAACCGGGTGTTAAACCAATCAATGAAACCACCATTTGAACCACTACATAGAGTTTCACATAAAGATGCCCACATTAAAGACTGCATTATTGGTGGCTATAATGTCGCTTCGGAGGGTGAGTGAAAGACAAGCCCTCACAATCCAAGAGCCATATATGTAAATTCTTTAGGACAGAATTGTGCTGAGGACAGATCCTCAGTTTCTACCAAAAGTAGTTTCACAATTTCACATGAACGAAACTATCCAAGCACCACGTTTTTTCCAAAAACCCTAAGGATCCAGCAGAGAGAGCTTTACATACATTATACAGAGAGGACTAAACCATCTAGGAAATCAAAGCAACTATGTCTCATTTGCGGAGAACAATGTGAGAAAGACAGTTACTAAGGGTACTGTGGCCAGATGGATTTTGGAGACAATACAAATTTGTCATGCAAATGACGGTGGAAGATTGGGAAGAAAACCTAAGGCACTCTCAACAAGGAAGAAGGGGAAACCATCACCTTTCTTTCAAACACACCATTACAAGAAATTTGTTTGGCCGCTACTGCATAGACATCCAAATGAGCAAGAAAGCTCAGATGGGCCAGAAGGAACTAAAACGTTTATTTTCAAATCCATCTTAGGCCCATCCTCCATAAAACAACCATACTGCTCCGTAATCTATGCACAGCATGTGAATCCAGAAAAGATTCATACTGCAAAACGTAAAGTTTCTTACCTGTAGGTGTGGTTTTGCAGCTCGAACTATTTTCTAGATTCACAAGTAAGCAACCCACCCACCTCCACCAGGAAGATGGAGAAAAATGAAAGAAAAGAAAGAGCACTGAAGATGGCGACCAAAGGTGGGAGCTTCCAGAAGAAACACAACGTCACAGAGGGCACCAGATGGAGGTACTGTTGACGGTCACTCCAAACAAAACAGGAAGGAGAGGAAGGACTACGCAAAACAGAAAACAAAAGGAAAAGTACTACAAAATACTGGAGAATTCCGTACCGTACCACTAGATGGCAGAATAACGGACAGCATGTGAATCCAGAAAATTCTTCAAGCAGCAAAACTACACGTACAGTTAGGAAACTTTACTTTTTAGTGCAGTGAGAGTCATTAAAGAGAAACTGTTGTCCTAAGGGATGGCATGCCAAATGTACCCTCTCTTCAGAAAAGTTTTGGGTACTGATGCTAGAAAAACATTGTTTTTCTTCTCCCCATTTCATGTGCTGTATTAAACATAGCTGCATTCTACAATTGCCCTGAGCATCCCAATAGCATGGACTGTCCTGCCATTCGAAAGTTTGTACTCGCCTACTAATTTATGACTACCTCCCTCCACCCCCTATCCTGGGGCCAGGCCTGGGTTCATGTAAACTCTAGACCGATGAACCGGTTAGAAAAGCCAGTCTAAAGGTCAGCAATCAATCTGTGTGCCCACATGTCAACTGCTGGGTCGTACCTAACGTGTTGGGCTCACCTCTTTAAGGTTTGTGGAGAAAATCCATCTGACCTTTGTTTGGCCTAGATTCTTCGCAGTGTAGTGCGTCCGTGCCCTGATTGGCCTTGGAAGAAGCCCTCTGTCCATCTGGGCACTCCCAATTGTTCTCTCTAACAGGGATAGATGCAAATATTAATTTTGGACCCAAAAAGACATGAACACTTTTACAAGCTGCTTGGAGACAAGTAAGAGTGAGGGGAAGGATAGTCTGTATGTATTTCCCATGTTAAATTAGTTGTAACTCTCATTTCTTTACTAAAGGCTGACTATGACATCTCCTAGTGGGGGGTTTTCGGCCTCTTACAGAAAACACTGGCAAAACTCACAGAAGAGTAAGTAAAACAGCACATGAGCTTAGTGAAGTCGGGAATAGGATTGTTGTAAGCAGCGACTGGAGCACTCCTATTAAACAACCAAGGCCTTACCTATTGCCCAGATGCCCACTAGTGTGCCTCCAGGAGGGTTCAGTGACCAGTGGACCTTTAGGCTTTGATCCTGTTAAGACGTCTATTGGAGACATGCTAAGAGGTGCTGATTGTTTACCTGGTTGGGAAAAGTAGCCTAAAATATTGCTAAAGTGGCAGTCCAGTCGCTCTCTTCCCTGAAGAGAATGGGTTCTCTAAATTGATTTTCTTTAGGAATCACTGTGTGTACATTTATGTTATAAGGAATACTTAATCTTGGATTGATCGACTCTCCTTCCTCAATGCTGTGCAACTATGATACAGAGTAAGCTCTTCTCTTTCTCCAGTGTGCTAGCTGGAAAAAGTAATCCCAAAATAAGAAAAAAATCCAGCTTCAGACATAGCTGTTATAAATCATGTTGACAGCGATTCCCAAAGATGACCATCAGGCTCAATGTGGAATTGTCATGTGCATTTTCCCAGGCCCATTGTTGTTTTGATGGATGAAGCATAAACCCGGACTGGGCATGCCTCATATTTTAAACCTCTTGTTTACAGCGATATTGCAATTGAGAAATTGAACCTGGATGCAGAGACAACACCACAGAAACAAGATCATGAGCACAGAAGTGAGCAGGGAAACATCGACACCCCTGGGAGGCTTTCATGGGTGAGACTGTAGACAGGATTCTGATTGGAGCTTGTCCACCGGGCAGGTTGGGAGATTGTAAACAGAGTGGACAGACATGCTAGGTGGATGGCAGCATTGGTAGAGGGCATGATGGTACACCAAGGAAGCTGGCTTGTATGCATATACCTTGATAATTAGATTGTGCACAGAGTTTACTCAAGAATACTGGACGTGTTTGAACACACAGGCACATTATCATGGAACTGCATATGGGTTGAGTTAAAAAGATAAATCCCAGTATAATCTCAGCATTGAGAACACACATGATGAATTCACTTAAGTGTGTGTCCATCGCAAGATGATACTTATAGGTGGCTAACTGTCATGCAGCAACACCCACTGGCTGTTTTTGATTGTGGTGCATGCCTTGTGACTTAACCTCATGTAATAAAATCAGCTTCTATCTATGGTATGGTGTGGTATGGTATGGGCCTGTTGTGTGTGGACAGTATCAGTGGGTCACCTCAAGATTATCACAGCCAATAGCATGAGTAGTAGTAGGAGACCTACCCTTGCAGGGCATCTGTCATTCCTCTCACTTGTTCCTCTTGCTTCCAAATCAGATGTGCTTAGCATGTGTACAGCAGTAGTTTGGGTTTTATTAGTTTTGAAAGATCCGTGCGAATGTTTATTCAGAGACCAAGGCATGGTTGTGAGGTGAGCGAGAGTTAGAGGACAATGTAAGATTTCCCCAGTTTGTTCATGTGGTATGTTTACATATGTGGTATGTTGCAGGGGAAACATCCTGAACAACTAGGTCTAAACCACTACTTGCCTGAACCACTACTGCTAAACAACTAAAAAGTCTCTACAACTAAGTACTGAACAACTAATTTTAAGGTAAGGTTTTCCTTTTGGTTTTTATGGTTTATTAGTTGTTTAGAATATATATATATATTAGTTGTTCAGGCAATTGTTATTCAGACACAGTAGTTGTTCAGACAGTAGTTGTTCAGTACTTAGTTGTAGAGACTTTTTAGTTGTTTAGCAGTAGTGGTTTAGGCTATAGTTGTTTAGGACCTAGTTGTTCTGTCACATATTCATGTTGCAGAATCACAGTTGACATTTAGTAATGCACTGTGCTGCAGGTGGATTGAAAGGGCAAGAATACAGAATAGGAAACAGAATTCTGCCACTGTGGATGAGAAAGGGGCGTGTTAGGTTCCGGCTTACTTAAGCTCATGCATGTCTCTTCCAGAACGAAAAACTCGTGGGACTCGAGCCATTTACCCAAGTGGAGCTGGTGTCGGGGCGAGACAACAAAGGGTCAGCGGGTAACTCTTTACAAAGGTAAGGCTGCCTCAAGTGACCTGCTCTCACCCTCCGCCCTTGCAATTTGTGCACACGCTATAAAAAGTCTACTGACGGCAAGTACGTTGCAAACACTCAAGCAGACATTTTCCTGTGGCAACTCTACATCCCTTAACCATATCTCTCATGCTTATCTTTCCCTTTGGAGTTAAATTGGTCACCATCCTCTCGCTCTTTCAGAAAAAGTAAGCTCGGCTGAAACGTGCGCTTGAGTCCTTCGGCCTATTTTACCATTCTCTTGCTTCAGTTCCAATACACAAGCACTACTCCATTCTTTTCCCTTCTCCTTCGTTATTTGTCTCATTCAGTTTTTATGTTCTGTTGAATAGTCCCACCCGTATCTGTATTTGTGAACCCTTTTCAATGTACATAAGAAATATATGCTTATTTGAAAAAGTGACAATTTAAAATGCATAGAAAACATTGCAGCATATTACAAATGTTTGAATTTTAAAAATGTTCTCTTTGTTTTAAAAATATATAAATAAAGTTAATTTGAAAATAGTTTGCAGGATTAAAAATAATTTAGCTGCCTATATGTAAAGGAAAACGTTCAGGAAACAGAGCGAAATACAAACAAACTTCAGTGAAGATTCCTGTAGGGAAGTACCCTCTTTCTTGGCATGGTTACCCCCATTTTCTGCCTGTTGTCAGTATGTTTGACTGTGTCTACTGGGATCCTGCTAACCAGGACCCCAGTAGTTTTTCTCTCGCCTCTAAATTGTACCTTTTTCTTCCCACAATTGGCATACTGGTCCTCCCATGTAAGTCTCTAGAATATGGTACCTAGGTACCCAGGGCATTGGGGTTCCAGGGGATCCCCATGGGCTGCAGCAGTTATTCTGGTACCCATAGGGAGCCCATGCAAATGGTTCTGCAGGCCTGCCATTGCAGCCTGAGTGAAACGGGTCACTATAACTCACCCATATGGTATGTCCTCTTGGCCCAGAGTGCATGGTGCAGGTACCTGTGCGTGAGGGCACCCCTGCACTAGCAGATGTGCCCCCACAAACTCCAGATCCATTTCCATGGACTTTGTGAGTGCGGGGACGCCATTTTACGCATGTACTGGACATAGGTCACCACCTATGTCCAGCTACATAATGGTAACTCCGAACCTGGGCATGTTTGGTATCAAACATGTTTGAATCTGTTGCAAGTATTGGAAGGATGATTCCATGCACTCTGGGGGCTCCTTAGAGGACCCCCACATTGGTGTTCAGACAGGTTTCTGCCGTCCTGCTGCTTGATCTCATCAAGCCCAGGAAGGCAGAACAAAGGATTTCCTGTGAGAGAGGGAGGTATTACACTCTCCCTTTGGAAATAGGTGTGACCGGCTTGGGAGGGGTAGCCTCCCCAAGTCTCTGGTTTGCTTTGAAGGGCACATTTGGTGCCCTCTGTGCATAAACCAGTCCACACCGGCTCAGGGACCCCCAGTCCCTGCTTTGGCTCGAAACTGGACAATGGAAAGGGGAGTGACCATTCCCCTGTCCATCACCACCCCAGGGGTGGTGCCCAGAGCTCCTCCAGGGGCGTCCCTGGGTTCTGCCATCTTGTTTCCAAGGTTGACCGAGAATTCTGGGAGCATTGGAATGACTAGGCCAGGTAGGTGACGTCAGAGTTCCCCCCTTTTAGTTGCTAACCTGGTTAGGTGACCAGTCCCCCTTCCAGGGCTATTTAGGGTCTCTCTCTTGGGTGGGTCCTCAGATTCGGCTTGCAGGTTCCAGCAGGACTCCTCTGCAACTTCCACTTTGACTTCTGGCCACTGGAACCACCACTGGACCCTCCAGGAATCGACAAACGCTGCTAGAAGACTCTTATGCAACTTTGTTTCCATGTCTCCTGCCAGCTTTGCAACATTTCCCTGGCCATGCATCCTCAGAAGATTGCAACTCTTCAGCCTGCACAAGAAGAAGATGGAATCTCCCTTGGGGTGAAGGAATCACTCCCCTGCAAACACAGGCAACTACAACAAGCGACGGCCAGCTGCATGGATTTCCCCTCATCTTGAGCTATATGAATCCTGCATCACGGGTGATGGTCCGGAGTAGTCCTCTTGATCCTCTCTGCCAGCTGTCCAACTTTGGTGGAGATAATCCTTTGCCTTCCCTCGCAGGACAAGTACCCCCCTCCACTGCATTTCTTACAGCTGCCAAGGCTTGTTTGCATCTCATCCAAGGGATCTTCAGGTGACGTGTAGCTCCAGCCCCCAGCACTCCATCCTGCAAAGCACAGCCTCCTGCGTGGTTGTCCTGTGGCATGAAATCCTCTTTTGTAGTGTTGCTTGCACTTCTTCTGCGACTCCTGTGTCTCCATCCTGTGGACTCCTATGGGTGCTGCCTCTGCTCCTGTGGACTCTGTGACACTGAGGGTACATCTGGCTCCCCCTCCTGGGATGAGTCCTTCTGGGCGTTGCTGGTCCCTGGCAGCACCACTTTTTCACTAACCGCAAGTTGCATTTGCCAAGGCTTGTTGGTCGGATTCCTGCACTGATATCCGTCTGCCTTCTCCCTTCCGGCATGGGACATTACCTGCATCGATCAGGAGCTCTTCTCTGGCTCTAGGACTGCAGTGCTGACCTGTTCTTCATCCCCGTTGACCAACTGCTGCAAGTAAAGCTGGGTGGGTAGTGGCTCCTACTCCTCTTAGAGTCCACTGTTACTCTTGGACTTGGTCCTCTCTCTCCACAGGTATTCTTTCTTCTGAAATCCACTGCTGGTTTTCTTGCAGTCTTGTCTGGGTGTCTTTTTCTTCTTTTTCTTCTTTTCCTCCTTTTGGGTGGTTTGGGGAAAATACAGTGATTTACTCCTACATTCCTGGTCGCTGGGGGTACTGTTACTTACCTCTGTGGTTTTCTATTAGTCCCATCTCCCCTCTACACATTTTACTTACGTAGGTGGGGGGGATACCTTATTCGCATTCCATTCTTTTAGTATGTGGTTTGTGCTCCCCCTAGGGTCACTATTGTTATTGCTATTTGCACTGTTTTCTAACCTTTTCTATGCCTGTTTCTGATTGCTAGTGTATATATTTAGTTTAGTACCTACCTCCTAATGGTGGGTTATCCTTCTAGTATTTTGTGGTGATTTCTTCCTAAAATAAAGTACCTTTATTTCTCCAGTATTGGATCTTTCATAGATTCACATGTTTGAATCATCCCTGCCGTCGAGGTGGGAGCCTCACGGTAACCCCAAATACACATAGCAGTAATCTTTACACACTAGGCCCCAATGGCCCACCAAGGTTCTTTTATAGCCTATCCATGTTCTTTTGCAAAAAAAAAGAAAAAAAAAAGTTGAGCCACAGCCAATCAGGCGTCCCCACCCTCTAGAACACTCCCAACAGAGGCTCTTTCCCTCAGATTTTCTACCGCACGTCGTGTGAAGGGAGTCTCCCTGAGCTCTGCTCAGTTTTCCTTTCTGACAGGAGTTTTTCTGTCAGAAAATTTCACCTTACAATCTCAGTATGTCTCAGCAGACTAAGAACGGTCTGTTTAGGGATTGTGGCAGTTGTGGGATGAAGAGACTTCATGTTGATGACCCCCCCAAAAAGTGTATCTGCTGCCTGCATCCTGACCACAAGGTGAGAGACTGTAAAATCTGTCACACCTTTAGTCTGAAAACCCCCAAGGACCGTGAAGGTAGGCCATGGAAAACCCATCTTCAGATGAGGGTGAAACATCATCTCGCTCCCTCAAGAGACCTGGGGAGAAAGGAAGACTACCCGAGGAGCCACCGAAGAAAGTGGTTAAAAAGTCAAGGTATACATCAATGGAGAAGCAGGGGTGCCAAGAGCCTGCTACCTCCGGATCAGAGACCCAGGCAGGACTCTTCAAAAAGGTTCGCTCAGAGGCTACGACGCCTGTGGGGAAAAAGGCACCCACAAGAAGTGCCTCTCTGTCCCTGTCGCCTGAGAGGGATCCGGTGAGACCTTCTTCTGATGCTACTAAGAAATGCCCGTCGACGACGACCCCGTCGACGACTGTGTCGACGGTCATGACAATGACTTTGACATTTACTACGACGGTGTCTCCGATGATAGTAACATCATCGGCGCTTTCATCGACGACGATTATCACCGCTAAAATCTTCAAGAAGGCATCGTCGACGAAAACATCGTCGACGGTGGAAGCATCAATAGTCCATCTGTCGACGACGACACTGCCGACTGCACGAAGCACCTGTCCATGAGGATCAAGAAGGCGCCGTCGACTAGCACATCTGCGCCGTCGGCGAGACAACCATGGACGAGAGACCCGTTGACGACGCATGAGTCATCGACAAAAGAACCGTTGACGACACCACCGTCGACGAGAGAACTGTCGACGAAGGGACTGTTGACGACGAAAACGGAACTGTCGACGACAACGATGGAAATTTCGTCGCCTCAATCGTCGGCCATGATTTGGGAGTGGAGCACGATTCAGCAAGGTTCCTCCCTCTTTCGTTTATCACCACCGGAGAAAAAACATCACCAATTATTCCAAGGCATACTTCTCCAAGCAAGGTCTTGCCATATCCCCAGCAGCATCTCCTGGATGATGATGAGGACATTTATTCCGGGAATGTTTGGTGCAGCCAGTAGTCCATCTCAGCTGCATGTAAAATGCCAGGACTTGGATGAGGAGGAGGAAGGGCAGGAGCAGCCCTATTATTCCTCAACTACATATCAAGGTGACTCTTCATACCCAACGGGGGAACAAGAATCTTCTTTCCCCATGCCTCGGTCATTGGTGATGGATCTCCAGGGTATGCTAATGGACTACTATTTGTGTTTTCCACTGTCGACGCCTGTAACTCCATCCAGGCCTTACAGTCAGCGGACACTTATGCAAACCCCTATGACCAGTCTCCCGGGAACACCACGCAGAAGCGTCCCATTGGTTCCCCAACCACAGGATGACCACATCTCGACGGATGACGAGAGGGAAGAAGGGGAGATAATGGAGGTGGCTCCTAGTGAGTGGGATGACTACCTCATTCCCACACCGTCACCGCCGCCGGCAGGACCAGTTGATTCACCCCCTGAGGACATCAGGGATTTTCACAATTTAATGGAAAGGGCAGCCAAGAGATTCGACTTGCCTATTATTTGTCAGGAAACAGATTGTTTCTTATATGACTTCAAAGAGCCGTCAAGGAGATCAGTAGGAGCGATCCCGATAGTGGATTTCCTATGGCAGGAGGGGTTGAAGGCAATGAAAAATCCAGCAACAGTGCCTTCCCAAATGCCAAAGCTGGAAAAGAAGTACAAGGTCCCTGATAACACTCCAGCCTGCTTAATATCACAACTGAAGCCGGATTCGGTAATATTCCAGGCAGCGCAGCGTCAATCTAAAAACCCTTCGGCACCTATCGCAGTGCCTCCAGACAAGGAGGGGAGGAGATTAGACAATATTGGTAAGAGATTTTCCTCAGTGGCAGCCATCACGGTAAAGGCGGCTAACTCCTTGGCCATACTAGGAAGGTATGATCGCCAGATGTGGGCGGACGTGTCTGCTTATATAGATCTCTTGCCTGAAGATGTCAAGGTGGAAGCAAAGAAGGTGCTGCAGGAGGGTGAGCGGATCGCGGCGGAGATCATTGACTGCACAATAGACATTTCCTTAACAGGATTCCGACAACTCGCAGGAGCAGCGATCTTACGTAGGCAGGGGTGGCTCAAGTCTACATCCTTCCGTCCGGAGGTCCAGAGCCGTATTCTGGATATGGCATATGATGGGGAAAGTCTGTTTGGGAAGCATGTGGACGACATGCTACAGTCCATCAAAACGGATACTGATACGGCGAGATCGCTTGGTACCTTGCAGTACCGGAAGCAGCCCTTTCGTGGGGCAAGGGGTAGAGGAAGTTATTCCTTTCGAGGTGGCTTCCAACAGTACAGACCCCAGTATCAGTCTTCTGCAACAGGACTCAGGCAGCAATACTGCCAGCATCAGCAGCATTATCGATTGCCACCTACCACTGCATATAGGCACCCAGCCAAGGGAAGGCCGGCGCCACAGGGAAGAGATACCGGCAGAAAACAATGACCAGCTAGCCATACCAGCTTCCTATGCTACCAGGGGCTCCAAGATCGGGGGTCGCATCACTTCTCACTTCCTTCGTTGGAAGGCCATAACATCAGACAGGTGGGTGTTGGATGTAGTGGCCAGACTGCATACTCTGGAGTTCATACAGAAACCACCGGACGTCCCTCCGTTGGGCCCTCCACCTCCACGATTAACCCAACTCCTCAAGGAAGTACAGGTGATGCTACTCAAGGGCGGAATAGAGGTGGTCCCTGCTCCTCACAGGAACAAGGGGTTCTATTCACGCTTCTTTCTGATAAAGAAACCTTCAGGAAACTACCGCCCCATTCTGGACTTAAGGTCACTAAACAAGTTTCTGAAGAAACAATCGTTCAGGATGGTAACACTGCAGGACATCTTGCGTCTCCTGAGTACCGGAGATCATATGACATCCCTAGACCTCCAGGATGTGTATTTTCATGTTCCAATACACCGCAACCATTGAAAATTCCTCAGGTTCAAGGTGGCTGGTGTGCATCTACAGTTTCGGGTCCTTCCTTTCAGTTTGAAATCAGCCCCCAGAATTTTTACAAAGATGCAGGCTCCAGTGGCAGCTCACCTCCGCCAGTCGGGCATGCAGGTGTTTCCCTATCTCGACGACTGGCTCATCAAAGCACCCTCAAAGGCTCAGGTGGGGTGACACATCTCTGTCTGCCTCCAGTTGTTTGATGACCTAGGGCTTACCATCAATTACCGGAAGTCACATCTTCGCCCCACACAGACATTGAATTTCTTAGGAGTGGTACTAGACACTGTCCGCAGCAAAGCGTACCCGTCTCAGGAAAGGAAACTAAAGCTGAACACGTTAGCCCGCAAGCTCTCGGCAAAAAAGTGCGTTTCAGTTTGCACCTGCAAGTCATTGCTGGGAATGATCTCGTCATGCATTCCGCTGGTTCCAGACTGCAGACTGTATATGCGACCCCTACAAGAGCAATTGGACGCTCAATGGTGCCAGGTACAGGGCTCTTTCGAGGACAAAATTCTCATCACATCGGAAATGCTAACAGCCATGGCTTGGTGGGCGACACCGGCAAATTTGTCCAGCGGTCTCACATTTCTTCATCAGGTACCCCGCTATATAGTGACGAGGGATGCTTCCCTCGAAGATTGGGGTGCCCACCTCCAAGATCTTCAGATCAGCGGATCCTGGACTCCAAGGGACAGTCAAGTCCACATAAATCAGCTGGAGCTCAAGGGAATAGATTTTGCTCTAAACCCTTTCTTACCAAGTCTTCAGGGCTTGAATGTCTTAATCAGGACGGAAAATACTACGAGCATGTTTTATCTAAACAAGCAGGATGGCACAAGGTCTCTACAGCTCTCGAAGCAGGGTCAGAACATCTGGAAATGGCCCATAGCGCACAACATTTTTCTAAAGGCAGAGCACGTGCCAGGACAGACCAACATGCTGCCAGATACCCTGAGCAGGACAATTATCCCCTACCATGAGTGGGAACTGGACCAGGAGGTCCTCAACCAACTCTTCCAGTTATGGGGCAGACCAAACATAGATCTGTTTGCCACTCTCGAGAACAAGAAATGCCCTTACTATGCAAGCTGGCTTCCCCAGAGAGGGTTGTGGGGGAATGCGTTTTCGATGAGATGGTCCGGCGTTTATGCCTATGCTTTTCCTCCGATCCCACTGATACCGCGAATCATCCACAAGATGAAGGTGGAGGGTTGTCGCCTCCTATTGATTGCACTGAGGTGGCCCAGACAGATGTGGTTCATGGAGCTCCTGATGCTCTCGGAACAGCCACATGTGCAACTCAGATGGAAGCCATCCCTGTTGACAGTGCACCGGGGCCAGGTCAGACATCCGGATCCGTCATCTCTCCACTTATCGGCCTGGCTTCTGAGTTCCATGAGTACGCCACCGTAAACATCTCTTCGGAATGTAGGGAGATTCTAGCCAGAGCTTGGGTGGATACTACCAATAGGACCTACAGCTTGAAATGGAAGCGATTTTGTGTGTGGTGTGCAGCGGAAGGGATCCATCCTATCTCCTCTCTTCCAGAACAGATACTACTGTATTTGTTGCACCTAGCAAAGTCTGGACTCTCATATTCCTCCATGCGCGTGGCGGCAATTTCAAGATACCGCAGGTCTCAGAATACGGTCTCCTTATATTCCACCAGGATTGTGAAACAATTCCGGAGAGGCCTGTTTTGTACTTTTCCACCGGTGCGGAAGCCTCCACCATTGTGGTCCCTAAATGTGGTCCTGGGGCAGCTCATGAAACCCCTTTGTGCGCCGATCCACAGAGCGGAACTGAAGTTCATTTCATGGAAAACTGCATTATTGCTGGCTCTTACTTCGGCTAAGAGAGTAAGTGACATACAGGCATTCACCATCAAGGAGCCTTTTCTTCAGTTCACCACTACTAGCATAATTCTGAGAACGAATCCTAAGTATATTCCGAAGGTGCCCTCAACTTTCCATTTGAATGAACCGGTTATCTTGAAAACCTTTTTTCCTAATCCGCAGACAGTGGCAGAAAGGGCATTACATTCGTTGGATATTAAAAGATGTCTCAAGTTTTACCTGCAAAAGACTCAGAGCATACGCAAATCAGACCAGTTGTTTGTGGCCTTTGGAGACGCAAGGAAGGGCCTTCCAGTATCCAAGCAGACCGTAGCCAGGTGGATTGGCCTGGCGATCCAATTCTGTCATATTCAGGCTGGTAAACTGCTCCACAGCAGGGTAAGAGCCCATCCGACAAGGACGGTAGCCACATCATCTGCACTCTTCGCAGTGGTGCCCCTGCGGCATATTTGTAGAGCGGCCACATGGTCCAGCCAGCATACGTTCACAAAACATTACTGTCTCGAGGAGACGAATAACATGGACACAGCGGTGGGGCAAGCAGTGTTGAGGCATTTATTTCGTTAAGGTGAGCCTCTGGAGTCATCCCACCTCCGCAAACAGGGTAGGTGAGCAATGGTTCCTTATTCTAGTCAAGGTTAAACTTTTTTCTATTTTTAATGATTATTGTAGTTCTTGGTTATAGTAGCAAGCTAGATTCTTGTTGTAATGCAGAGATCTATGCTTATTGTGCCTGATTGTTATTTTCAGAAGAACATTGCTACATTACCATTGAATGCTAAATGGAGGTACTGGTACTCTTATTACTATTGTTATTCTTATGCTTGTTCTGTTTATAAGGGTACAGCTACAGGCCTACTTAATTGATGTTACTGCTCGCTACTCTAATTCAAGCATGTAAAACTATGAAAGATCCAATACTGGAGAAGAAAATTACTTACTTACCTGTAACTGTGGTTCTCCAGTATTGGTATCTTTCATAGATTCACATGCAACATGCCCTCCTCCCCCTCAGAGGCTCCCCTTCTACATGAACTCTTAACTTCACACTTGTACTAGAAAATCTGAGGGAAAGAGCCTCTGTTGGGAGTGTTCTAAAGGGTGGGGATGCCTGATTGGCTGTGGCTCAACTTTGTTTTTTTTCTCCGTTTTTTTGCTAAAGTACATGGATAGACTATAAAAGAACTTAGGTGGGCCATTGGGGCTTAGTGTGTAAAGTTTACAGCTATGTGTATTTGGGGTTACGGTGAAGCTCCCACCTCGACGACGGGGATGATTCAAGCATGTGAATCTATGAAAGATACTAATACTGGAGAACCACAGTTACAGGTAAGTAACTAATTTTATTTTGTAACACTGAGTGTTTTCTTTCATGTGTGTAAGTGCTGTGTGACTACAGTGGTATTGCATGAGCTTTGCATGTCTCCTAGATATGCCTTGGCTGCGCATCCATAGCTACCTCTAAAGAGTCTGGCTTCTAGACACTGCCTACACTACACTGAGAGGGGATACCTGGACCTTGTATAAGGTGTAAGTACCTTAGATACCCACCTCACACCAGGCCAGCTTCCTACAATTCAAATGATGCATAACAATGATTTCAAGAAAGACAAGTTTCTCTTTCTATTATGGTAGCTTTGTTAGCATTCTAAAAGGTATGTAATATACTGCAAAGTTTTAAAATGCAATTTTCAGTAAAAGAAAATTTAAAAAATGTAATCATAGATAGGGTGTAATGTTTTATCTGCATTTAAAAATTGCAATATTTGGTATCAATGTTTTTTAAATTAAAAAGGTCTGCCAAGCCGCTGCTCCCAAGTTTGACTATGGAAGTGCTTATGACTTCCTTGAGAATTTTCACAAAGCATATAGAGGATTGTTACAAAAGGGCATCTACGGCTATGTAAACTCATGCCACGATGTAGATGCCAAATACAGACACCACTCATTGACTCAGTATAAGAAGTCTCATGATAAGCAGCGTAACAGTCAGACGTCTAATTTACATCAGGAGCATTGTTACTGCATCATTTTTTGAAGCTTAAGCAAGTTGATATTTATTGTGACCATAAAAAAGGATGACTATGATTGGAGATTGGACAAAAATTCTGAGGATACAACAAGACATGAACATGTTACAAAACACTCAAAAAGAAGCTGCCAATAAAATGCTTCTAGGCTTTTGGTCAAGGATCAGTTCTTTTCTCGTTTTACTAACAATTGGAAGCCTGGAATTAGGCTAACGGTGTTTAAGTAGTCTGAACTAGACACTACAATCCTTCGGTACTTAGGTATGGCCTTACTAAATGAGAACATTGCTGTACACCACATCCCTACCTTTTTACTGTAAATCTATCCAGGTTCTCTTTCAGGGACTTTCTTTAATATTCCTTAGCAGTAGAATATGTTGGTGCATCTATACAAGCCCGGAACACTTTTCATAAAGAGAAATATCTCTTATTAACAATATCTCAATTTCAACCTTTTTAACTAATGAGCCTTAATGTGCCCTTGTGCCAGAGGTATTTTGCACTATTTGGCCTCTGTATCAATAAAACAGGTTTATAATGCGTTTTAACGTATTAAAAACATATAAAGACTTTAATATTTTATTGATATTGCTTAGTGCTTTGTTTATTTATTCAAACAAACAAAACTCCTGGAAAGCTAATCAAGCTATGTTGACCTGAATGTCTTGAGTTTTACAATACAACATATATATAGGTTTCCATAAGGTTGAGGTCTGTGCAGGCAAGTGTGTACTATTTGTATATATCATTAGATTGTGACAGAATCAAAGAACTAAATAATCCTGTTAATGTGCAGCACAAATATCCATTGGTGGGAAGCACCTATCCTGCACCCTGATCTGTCCAGTGGATATTGTTTGTTATCCATTGTGGGGATACAGGGACATTACATGACTTCTGAAGATTGCCACCTTAACCTGGAAACCTCCAGGAATGGGGAGAATCTGAGGCTTCTGTGTCCTGCCATAGACCAGAAATATTTGAGTAGGCAAATAATAGACAAAGATTGAAGGCATAGGGTGCTGCACACAGCAAGTGATCATGGCTGAGGATGTCAAGAACGTTGCTTTATGACCGCTTTTATTTTCAGATCAGATGGTCCTTTGTTGGCAGAGCTTTGCTTCTACTTAAGGTTTCTAATAAAGCATCTGTACCGGAGCAGCGCCAGGATTTCATTCACCAGTCATTCTTCAAAGTCAAAGTATCACCATGAGCAGTGATCTGTCTTACTCGAGAGATCATGAACATCGCCAGACCTGTACCTGTAGTTGGATCCAGGACTAGGGTATTGGCTGGCTGCACTGACTTCCATCTAGTGGATCCCTCTTGATTCACCCTGTATTGAGAATGGTTCTCTGTGTATTAATCTTGAGGAATCACTACCGGCCAATGTGTTATGCAAGGAATGGGAAGTGACTGTGCTCTGTAGATCCTTCTGACTCTTCCTAGAAGGGAAGGCCTAGCACACTGCCCTGTTATAGCACCAGTACGATTGCCTCCAATACAGACATTCCATAGTGTATGGATCCTTGTCAAGATGGCACACAGGACATGCTTAGTGTTTCCACTGAAGAAGATGGCATTAGAATTGATAGGTTATGTAGCTTGATAACTAAGTCTCTCTAGCTTCCGCTGATGTGGTGGAAGAACTGTCATTGGTTGAATGATGGATCTTCTTTGATGACCTGGTCTTGGGATCTATAACGTACAGGTGACGCTCCTTCTGTAGCCACCTTGCTCCTTCACAGAATAGAACATGAGCTATGTCAGATGTCTGCTGTGAGGGGGTCACAGTTAGACATAAGGAAAAAGCCACAAGGCATAAAAAAACCTTCATAGATGATTGGAAGGAAAATGATTGACTGTAGAAGAAAACTGACTTAAGAAGAACTAGCACACAGTCCTAAAACCATGGCTGAAGTATCAGATCAACTAGAGCTGAATCTGGCTTAACCAACAAAGAAGCTCACAACTGTGTTGCAATACAGTGTTAGAACTTCTCTGCAGTCTTGTGTACCTCAAAGAACAAACTTAAAAAGACAGGAAGTAACATTGCACCAGGATGAATGGGTAAATACCTCCTTAAAATATGTGTAGCCATCTTGAATAGGGCTGTAACAGACATTGGTAATATCTGCCCTTAAACTTATTGAGGCCTGATAAACTATCTTATCAAACTGCCGTTAGCTTGGCTGTAACCCACGCGCTCCAGGAATCAAGTCAGCCAAGGAGTAACATCTACTGGCTAAGTGATGCAGCAGTAGCTTCAAAATTGGTCAGAACCCTCCATACCACCACATACCCAGCCACTGCCAGCAACCAAAGACAGTGCACCGGGAAGCCAAAAGGTGTGAGAAGGCTCCTTCAGTGCACAGAGCAGCCAAAATAACTGGCAGTGCAGAGCTTGGTTCCCGGCACCGCCTGTAGGAAAGATCAGGGGCTGCTCCTCCATAAGGGCGAAGGAGTGTAGCCCCCCTGCCAGCAGCGGCATCTGCAAATAATTTCCACAAAAACGACAATAAACCTTGCTCAATATCGTTTTGGGGGAAAAGCGGCGGGGCCACGGGGGTGACGAGCAATGAGGGGGTGTGCTTAGCAACCCCCCCTGAGAGCACATGTATATTTGGCCAGCCGTCTCGGGCCGGCCAAACACACATGCGCACAGGGCTCTCTTCAGCCCAGCAACACAGTCTACCTGGGCGCCCCCAGCCAATCCTGATGTTGCTCAGAGGAGCATCAGGATTGGCGCAGGGCAGGCTTGGGAGTCTGCACCTGCTGGCAGAGGAGAGGAGCAGAGCAGTTGTGAACGTGGCGGCACAGGTAAATGTATTTTTATTTTTTTATTTTTAAATGTAACCCTCCCCTCGCCTTCCCTTCCCCACACCCCCCCAACCACCCCGCGGGCGTCGCTGAGCATGCGACTTGGGAAAACAGCACCTTCGCAGAGTTGATGTCGTCAGAGGCATGTTTGTAAAAAGAACCCCTACTACTCAACATCGAAGCCCTCTGTTTCGCAAAGAAGTCCATTCTCTTTATCACCTTTAGCTTAGTGCTGTTTACTGGACTCTTTAGACATTCCTCCCTATGACTGAAAATAAAAATACCCTGACCTGAATACAACAGCAATGTTCTGCTTTACTTCAGCCAGCAGCTGGCATTGGGTACTGGCTCATGTGGAAAGATGAACTCTTTTTGGAATCCAGCCACCCCTTACATTCTTCAGTTGACCAACTTACCCATACAAACCCTGACAGATGCAGTGCAGTGTATTGACGTACATTGGCAAATGAGCTCATTGTTTTGGAGATCTTTGACCTTTTTAGATAAGCAGCAGTAAATCAATTCCATTTGAGTTAACAAGCAGCGTCATCCATATGTATATAGGACTGGCTGACTAGCAAACTGAAGAATTCCTTTTTGTCCAACAGTAAGTAGTAGACTGTCCTCTGCGCGCTTAATCACTTGCTACATTGATTTCTAGGGTGGTCAGGGGTATTAGAGGTAGTCTAAATGCAATTGTGCTAATTCCATCTTTGCCTTTTAAGGTTTGTTTCGCATAGCTGCCACTGTTCCCTTTTGGGGATCCTGTAAATGGTCTGTGTTGAAATTGTCTGCCGCAGTTACGGTGCAGAGTCCTGCATCCTCAGTTGACACTGTTAAATGTGTGCACATTGACCTGGAACCTGAAACTGTGGCGTTTCAAGGCTTGGCTTTTGGTAGAATTGTGTGGATATTATAATAAACCAAAGAAACTAGATCACCTTTCTTGAATTATGGCTACTGTTTTAAACTGGATCCGCTGTTTGACCCAGCAGAAAATCTTTAGATTCACCTTCCAGAGGCATTATGTTTATTGTCAAATACAGTTTATACTCGGCCAGGTTTATTACCATATGTGATCGGTGTTGCACCATGTGGGAAGCTCATTTGTGCTTTACAATTCTGTGCAGTTTTTCAATTGTATTGATATGCACTTGAGTACAGTAAGGAAGGACTGAAATTTGTGTTTCCTTCTATTGAGTGTCATCCATTCACACAGACTCCAGTCTTGTCTTGAGCAATTTAGAAATGTAATGTAGCCCATATGAGTCCACTGACCTCTGAAACTGGCCTTTTGCTATATATTGCATTAAGGGCTCTGCCCTGATAAGTCGTCACACTTCCAAAAGGAGAGACCGGTGCCCGCACTTGTTTCCAAAGATTGAACTTTTGTCAGAAGAATGTTTTTAGGCTTTTGACAAGGTCTGAGTGTCTGTCATTAACATTTGTATCCAATTATTTTTGGGACCATTCTTTCAAGGGGGCTCTTTTCAGGTAGTCTTTTCATTGTTTTTCTTTCCTATTAATCGGCCACATAGCTTGTTTCTCACCTTTTAACTACACCACTCTGTTGTAATCTTTTGTTGGTGGCTGTGCATTTGGGGCCACCTTTCCTCTTGCTGTGAAGGCCCTAGTTGACCCTGGGAACTGAAGTTGTTAAATGTGAGTACATTTCTTTCCATATGGTATTGTTTCAGCAGAACATATGGAATCAGAGCAGCAGCGCAGGGTTTAGCTTAAGCCAGTGAAGTTGACTTCTGTGGACCCCCACTTTATGATTTTTGGAACCCGGGGACCCCCACTGACTCATTATTGGAGTCCGGGGACCCCCCACTAAGTCATTACTGTAAGCTGGGGACCTAATCTGTTAATATTGTTTAATTTTCTAAGCAGTCGCGGACACCCTGAGGAGGCTTCGCGGACCCCCAGGGGTCCCCGGACCACAGGTTGGGAACCACTGGCTTAAGCTAATTACAAAATTATTTTCAGCTACTTCCGTTTTCCTGTTCTGCATATAGTCTATGGCTGATTTGCATATTTACACTGCTTTGCTAACATTGTTTACAGGGGGTTCTCAGGCTGACAACAGGAAATTAATTCAAGTAAATGCATGCATGAAAGATACTGGGGAAACAGTTTTTCTTCCTTTAAACTATTGCCCTCTAAAGCCAGGGCACGCAGCTTGATTAATGTTGTGTAGGTGTAAGATATAACCTTCATGTTTGTGCTTTCGACATGTAATTATAACCTGACCCTATTTCTGTCTCTCTACAGTAGCCAGATAAAAACAGAACTGACTCTACAGGACTTCAAACTACTTGCAGTTTTAGGCCGGGGACACTTTGGGAAAGTAATTCTAAAATGTTTGTTATTGTGTAACAACGTGGAATGTCTTCACTTTTTACTACTCTCTCTCTTTACATCTTTGCTCAGTTGTTGCCAACTTCTCCCAGTCACTCATTTTGTCCCAGTAGTTTAGGCAGGGTATTCCATTCATGGGTAATATGAAGAAATGATTGTAAACTTCATATCACTTCTAGACTTAAAACCTTTGAATACAGTAGTCCAATAGTTACCTCACACTGATGTTATTGTTATCATGTGTGCATTCCCCTCTGTGTTGTTTTTCTGCAATATATATTTTAATAGCTCTGCTGCCTTCAAATCAGCTATCTATAGTGTCTGTTTTAATATCGGATGGGGAAGCTCTGCCATCTAAGGGGAAGGTTTCGTTTAGCAGCGTGAATTTTTTTCTAGATAACATGATGCATTATTCCGCCATTTAGTGGTTGGGTTCTGAAGTGTTTCATTGCAAACTTTTCATATCAAGCCTATCAGACAGCTTGCCTCTCTGGTTGCGAAATACATATTGTGGGTAAGAACATCCAGGGCCCCCAGCCCACCCAATGCGTACCTGTACTAGTTTTCTTTTGCCTGCTTCCGATTCGATGGCCTTTCTATCACAACTTGTCAATCTTGGATTTGTCCCTCCCCTGTAGCATAGCCTCTTTACCTTCTTTCTAATTGGTTGCCTTCTCTGCTTCCACAGCTCACTTTTAGGGCAATACTTTTTTCTTTTTGCTTGAGCACTCCATCAGAGTGTATGTTTTTGCCAGCTATGTCTCTCTCGTTTACTTCTTCACCCACCAAATACTCGCCACCGCCATGCTTCATGCACTTCTTACCTAGCCCCATCTCATCCATTGCTTCACCCATTCCATTGTTGTGCTTGTTTTGTTTGTTTTTTCTGTATTTGCTATTCACTTCCTTCCACTGAATGGCTCTACTTTGTACATTTGCTGGCAACAGTCCAGGCTTTAACACTATTATCCAGCAGCATATAGTATCCAGTTATATGTGTCTGCACAACCTGCTCACACAACGTGAGCAAATCATAAGCTAAGTCTAATTCTGTGCAATCATTGCCTGCCTTAGTGGCTACAGCACTAACATTTGAATCAGGAGATCAGCACAGAACTGCATTGCATTTGCATTTACGTACTGCTGACTATCAGAGCAGGATTCATGTCCAGCACAGGTTTGTCGTCATTTTTCACTTTTGATAAAAATGTAATTTTTATCTTAAAAAAAAAAAAAAAAAACAAGAATAAATGTTGCCCTCTGTTTTCTGACATTTAGCTTCCATTCACCCCTTAGCTGCTGCCTCGTCCCAAATTGTTGAGCCCGTTTTTGGCTATATGGAATAAGTAGTTTGCGCTTAGGCCCCATAACGTTTTGTCCATATAAGCTATCCAAGCCAAATTTGTGTCCTCCTGTGACGCTGGGGACCCAGAGTTTGTGGCTTTCCATGGAGGACACCGAAAAAATGGCCAAAATACAGCTAAAAGTGGTTGTTTTGGGAAAAATGGCAAAAAAGTGCTGCAGAAGAAAGCATCTGTTTTTTCCTTGTAAATGGGATCAATGAAGGGTTTGCAGTGCTAAAATAACCATCTTCCCAGCTTTCAGGAACAGCCAGACTTGAATCAGAAAAACAAATTTCTCAACACAGTTTTGGCATTTTACCGGGATAAACCCCATTTTTACTTTTTTTGTGTGCTTTCAGCCTTCTTCCAGTTAGTGACAGAAATGGGTATGAAACCAATGGTGGATCCCAGACAGCTAAACATTTCTGAAAAGTAGTCATAATTCTGAATTCAGCAAGGGGTAATTTGTGTACATCCTTCAAGGTTTTCCTATGGAAACTAACAGTTGAAATAAAAATATTGAAACTGAGTTGAAAAAAACAGCCATTTCTGTCTGTTTGCTTCTGTATCTTTTTTCAACTCTGGCATATTTTTGGGAGCAATATAATGTTACTTCTGGTTGCAGGGATATGTAGGGCTTATAGGTTCATCAAGAATCCAAGGTCCCCAGAGATAATAAATGAGCTGCGCCTTGCAATGGGTTTTGATTGTATACCCAGCATACAGCAGTTCATTTGGTAAAATATAAAGAGTGAAAAATAGGTATCAAGGAAACCTCTATATTTTACCAAAATGAGCACAAGATATGGAGTTTAGAAGCAGTGATTATTTGCATATCTCTGAATTCGCGGGTACCCATGCTAGCATGTGAATTATAGAGCATTTCTCGAAATGACTTCTTTCTTACACATTGTCTTACATTTGGAAGGTTTAAATGTACAGAAAGACAATTGGCAGTAGCACTTGTTCTTCTATTCTGTGTTCCTTCAAGTCTCCCAATAAAAATTGTGCCCGCTACATGAAATGCCCCAAAACGCAAGGTATTTCCACTGAAAACTGACTTGATTTTGGCAAAGGGCCTTGCTGTGGATTTTGGCCTCTCGCTCAGCTGGCACCTAGGGAAACCTAGTAAACCAATACATTTTTTAAAACTAGACTCCTAGGGGAACCCAGAATGGGGTGACTTGTGGGGCTCTCACTGGGTCCTGTCACACAGAATCCTTTGCAAACCTCAAAAAGTGTCTAAAAACACATTTCCTTACATTTCAGCATTGCAAAGTTCTGGAATTTGAGGAGAGCCACAAACTTCCTTCCACCCGGCATTCCCCCAAGTTTCCTGATAAAAATTTTACCTCACTTGTGTGGGTAGGCCTAGAGCCTGTGACAGGAAACGCCCCAAAAGACAACTTGGACACATCACATTTTTCCAATGAAAACTGATGTGTTTTTTGCAAAGTGCCTAGCTGTGGATTTTGGCCTCTAGCTCAGCCGGCACCTAGCAAAATCTAGCAAACCAATAAATTTTTTAAAACTAGACACCTAAGGGAGTCCAGCATGGGATGATTTGGGGGCTCTCGCCATGTTCTGTCACCCAGAATCCTTTGCAAACCTCAAAATGTGGCTTTTTCCTCACATTTAAGTGATGCAAAGTTTTGGAATGTGAGGGGAGCCACAAACATCCTTCCACCCAGCATTCCCCCAAGTCTCCCAATAAAAATGGTACCTCACTTGGTTCAACCAAGTGCCCGCAACAGGGAAGGTCCTCAAAACATATTGTGGCAATAATGATAACTAAGGGGACTGTTCTAATTAGTCCTGAGATCGGGAACCGTTTAGGGAAACCTGCCAAACGCAAACATTTCTGAAAAGTACACATCAAGGGGAGTCCAGGGAAGTATCGCTTGTGACGATTCCCCAAAGTTATTTTCCCCAGAATGCCCTACAAAAGTAAAACGTGGAATAAAAACACTTTTTTTCATTGCATTTCTGTGATGTAAACTACAGGAATGTGCAGGGATCCACAAACTACTTACCACCCAGCATTCCCCAACTTGTTCTAATAAAAACACTACATCCTGCCTTGGGTTAGTACCTGTGAAAGGAAAGCATCACACAACGGTCAACGGTAGTCCTTACATGAGGGCTACTGTTGACCCTGGGGCGATCCATACCTGTCGCAGGCACTAGGCACAGACACACAAGTTGGGCAGCGTTTTTATCAAGGCAAGTGGGGAAACGCTGGGTAGTAGGAATTTTGTGGATCCCCACATATTCCTGTAGTATGTTTGACAGAAATGCAAGGTAAAATAGAGGTTTTTTTTCAGTGTTTCACCTTTGCAGGGTATTCTGGGTAAGAAACTTTTGGGGGATCCACACAAGCCACACATCCGTGGACTTACCCTGGTGTCTAGTTTTCAGAAATGTCAGGGTTTGGTAGGTTTCCTTATATGGCTGCCAAGCCCAGGACCAAAAACGCAAGTGCCCGCCTTACAAAACAAGGTTGTTTTTGTGATAGATCTTTGTGTTGTCTCCACAGTACGATTTGGACCTTTCCCTGTCACTGCCCTTTGCCAAGATGGGGATTACCCAAACCGTGCATGTCGTCCAGTAGGACTGCAAGGTGGCATTGTACACTAACTCCATTTTGAGCGTTAGGCCCAAAAATATCTTCAACTCTGCCAGCGAAGTGGGAGTCCACTGGCGTGTCCTAGAACGGGGCCCTAGAGTGCCTCTATGCTCCCTCAGAATTTGTTCTCTGCACAAATTTGTTTGCTGCACAATTTTCTGAAGGAAGTCAACATCCCAAAAGTTGGCCGTATCGACTTTACATCCAGCATCACCAATAAAAGGTGACATTTGTGGCTGAACTAAATTGGGGGGCTGCCAAGAGAGTCTGTGATTGCCGCTGCACACATGTGCTCTCTGGGTTGGGCTAACCTGCTGTTGTCCCGCTGCACAGACTGTGCTTGCAAAGGGTCAGCATGACTGTCCTCATCGTCTCCATCATAATCACTGGAAGGGGAGTTGTCAGATGGGACTCCTCTGACTGAAATATCACTCCCAGAGACTGCTCCATTGTCCTCTCCGTCAGATGTGGTCTCACTATCTGCTGTCTCAGTCTCTCATCCTGCCTCAGAGCTATCCTCCATAACCCGAGTTAGGGCTTGAGCAGCAGTCATCCAGCGAGATGTCATCTCTGCTACTGACTAAACTGTCCCTTTAAAACACTAGCCTGTGTAGACGGTCACAAAATTTCTGGTGTGTCAGTCACCTTAACTTTGCTTTTTCCCTCAATCAGCAGGTTCTCTGAAGACCCTGAAAAAACCCCAAAAAGACACACTATTACTTCACCTTACCACATACCCATCATCCCAGCCTTCAGCACTGGTGGCGCCCAGTCAGACAATCATTTTTGGTGCTCCCAGTCCCATGACCACCTCCTCGGATTCCCTCACTACCACACAGCAGAAGTGCACTTCATCTTTCCATAGCCTGCCTTGCACATACATTTCATTTGTTTTAAAGCGCAGGTAATGGCTGGATTTACTAATCCACTCAGCTATTCATATAAAATACAGATCTGTTCTTTGCAGCAGGCATATACACCTTCTTTACTACTTTATGGCATCAAACGTCTGATCTCTTTCTCTACCAAGAACATAATCACAAGAGTTATCTTGACATTTATATTGCTGCCTAAAAGCTAGGGTCGAAATACGTTGGTTTGAAAACGGGCGCTGCGAGACAACCGGTGGGCAATATATATATATATATATATATATATATATATATATATATATATATGTGTGTGTGTGTTCGATGGCATTGTAGCTGCAGATACACATGCTGTGCATACTTCAGCTATCTAGTGTTGGGCTCGGAGTGTTACAAGTTGTTTTTCTTCGAAGAAGTGTTTTCGAGTCACGGGATTGAGTGACTCCTCCTCTTCGGTTCCATTGCGCATGGGCATCGACTCCATGTTAGACTGTTTTCTTTCCGCCATCGGGTTCGGACGCGTTTCCTTTCGCTCAGATAGTTCAATTCCGAAAACTTTGAAAACGCGTAATTTTTCGACTGTATTGTATCGGTCGCTTTACATCTTCTATCGACACTTCGGTACCGTCGGAACAGACATCTCTACTTGCCCTTCGGGGCGTGGATGCCCAACTCGGGCCTGGTCGGGCTGACCGTGTCGAAGCCTCATGGATCGGACTCCATTCCGATTCTGTCCTCGGTGCCACGCCAAATTCCCTTATACAGACCAACACCTTGTCTGTAATCTTTGCCTTTCCCTAGATCATCAGGAAGAACATTGCGAGGCCTGCCTATCCTTCCGATCAAAAAAGACACTTCAGGACAGAAGAGCATGAAGGCTCGAGATGGAGTCAAAAAGCTCTGAACATCTCGACGTCGAAGAGGAAGAGATCATGCAGACTGCACTCTCTGTTCGAAGATCAGACTCCGACCAGGAATCCGAGGAAGCAGGACAGCACGTGAGTACGCCTGCCACAGTAACTAAACCGAAATATAAGGCCTTGGGGATGCCACTCCCAGAAGGCCATGGCTCAACCCGAAAGAAGACACCCGGTGACCAAACCCCAGGTTCAGCACCGAAAAAGGCCACACCTCCGAAGCCATGGGAGTCGACCAAAAGCTCCGTCTCCGAATCGAGCAAACAACGCTCTTCCGAGTCAAAATTTCAGAAATCCCTTTCGGAGCCGAGACTATCCACAACGCCATCTTTTTCGATACTGAAAAAGCCAGCTTCGGAGCCGAAAAGAGCAGGTTACACCGAGGAGCATGGACTTTCTAAGACACTCAAAGAAAGCCAAAAAACTTCTGAGGAGGACTCCCAAATACTGCCAACACTGGAAGGAATGTACAAAAGGCAAGCCAGGATTTATATTAAGCTGGCAGAATCTTAACAGCACCTCCTCTAAAACCTAAGAGGAAATTAGCCTTTCGGGAGGAATTGGACACTACACAGCCTCCAGCTAAAGTGGCAAAGACAAAGGAGAGACCACCACCTCCTCAATTTACTCCTCCTCATGCTGCACACCTGCGTATCTCTCCTCCTACCAGTCCTGAACCAATGCACTCACCATCACATTCCTTTGACCCGCAACAAGATAATGTGGACCCATGGGATCTTTATGATCCAGATCCCATTCCCGGTAACGACCCAGACTGCTATCCCTCTAAGCCTTCACCACCTGAGAATAGTACAGGGTACAATGAAGTACTAGCTAGGGCTGCAGAATACCATAGTGTCACCATGCACACTGAACCATTGGAGGACGATTTTTTGTTTAATACACTATCCTCCACGCACACAACATACCAGTTGCTCCTTATGCTCCCGGGCATGCTAAAACATGCTGATCAAATATTTAGCAAGCCTCTCAAAGCAAGAATAACTCCCAGGGTAGAGAAAAAATACAGGCCACCTCCCTCTGATCCTGTCTATATAACTCAGCAACTCCCTCCAGACTCAGTAGTGGTAACCTTGTGGTTCCTTGTGGGAAGTGCTGCCAGGAAGAGGGCTAACTCACAGTCGTCAGGTGATGCACCCCCACCAGACAAAGAGAGTAGAAAATTTGATGCTGCAGGGAATAGAGTGGCATCCCAGGCAGCCAACCAATCGCGAATAGCCAACTCACAGGCGGCGTTGGCTAGATACGACAGGGCCCATTGGGATGAGATGAAAGACATAATTCAGCATCCCCCTAAGGAACACCAAAAGAGAGCACAGCAGATAGTGGAGGAAGGGCAAGCCATCACCAATAACCAAATTAGGTCTGCCCGAGACTCAGCAGATACAGCTGCCAGGAGCGTCAACACTGATGTAACAATCAGGAGGCATGCAAACCCGAAATCCAACAAACGGTGTTGAGTATGCCGTTCAACAAAAAACAGCTTTTCGGCCCAGAAGTGGACAATGCAATTGAAAAATTGCGTAAGGATTCAGACACCGCAAAAGCGATGGGTGCACTATACACCACACAATACAGAGGATCCTTTCAGACACCTCAGTTTAGAGGTGGATTTAGGGCACATTCTGCAGAGGCATCCACATCACAGCCAAAACCAGCCTACCGACCTCAATACAAATGAGGTGGTTTTAAGAACACATATTCAGGCCAGTACCCCAGAGGTAGAGGGAAATATCAAACACCTAAACAAGCCTCACAAAACACTAAACAGTGACTTGTTTCATTCCCTTCCACTCCACACCTCCCCAATGGTTATTGCCTAGAATTGATACAAACTCCACCAAACATTCCACCAAAACCATACAAACTATCCACAGAACATATCAGTCTGTTGAAGGAAGAAGTCAAATCTCTATTACTCAAACAAGCAATAGAACCAGTGCCACAAAATCAAGTAGGGACAGGAGTTTACTCCTTGTATTTCCTGATTGCCAAAAAGGATGGCACCCTAAGGCCAATATTAGATCTCAGGACCCTCAATCTTTACATCCTGTCAGAACACTTTCACATGGTAACTCTCCAGGATGTTATCCCACTACTCCAAAAACACGATTTCATGGCAACATTAGATCTCAAGGATGCGTATTTTCATATACCCATCCATACGGCGCACAGAAAATATCTCAGTTTTGTGATTCAAGGAAAGCACTATCAGTTCAAAGTGTTACCCTTCCGAATAACAACAGCTCCAAGGGTATTCACAAAGTGCCTAGTGGTAGTCGCAGCCTACCTAAGAAGAGAACATATACATGTCTTTCCATATCTAGACGATTGTCTAATAAAAGCAAACAGTCATACGCAGTGTCAAAACCATGCGCATTACGTAATACAAACTCTGCACACACTCGGGTTCCCAATAAATTACCAAAAGTCGCGACTACAACCTGCACAAATACAACAGTATTCAGGGGCAATCCTTAATGCTCAAAAAGCGCTAGCAAGTCCAAATACGCAGAAAATACAAGCATTCCAAAATATAATTGCACACATACAGACAGGTCAACAGCACACTGTAAGATTTGTCATGAAAATATTAGGAATGATGGCATCATGTATTGCAGTTGTTCCACATGCAAGACTAACCATGCAGCCCTTAAAACAGTGCCTTGCACAACAATGGTCACAGGCATAGGGTCAACTTCAAGATCTAGTGTTGATTGACCGCCAAACATACATGTCCCTTCAGTGGTGGGATTCCACAAATCTAAACAAAGGTCGGCTATTTCAAGACCCTGTGCCTCAGACCATAATTACAACAGATGCATCAATGATTGGCTGGGGAGCTCACCTCAACAATCACAACATCCAAGGACAATGGGATGCCCAACACAAACAGCTACACATAAATCACTTAAGAGTTGTTAGCTGTCTTCCTAGCTCTCAAAGCTTTTCAGCCTCTTTTCACTCAGAAGAATGTCCTAATCAAAACAGACAACATGACCACCATGTATTACCTAAACAAGCAGGGAGGGACACATCTGTCCCAATTCTCCCTCCTAGCTCAAAAAATTTGGAAATGGGCAATACACAACCAAATTCACCTGGTAGCACAATACATTCCAGGGATACACAACCAATTGGCAGATGTTCTCAGCAGAAATCATCAACAAACACACGAGTGGGAGATTCACCGTCAAGTACTTCAAAAATACTTTCACCAATGGGGAACACCAAACATAGATCTGTTCGCCGGAAGCAAAAACGCAAAATGCCAAAACTTTGCATCCAGACACCCACATCCCCTATCCAAGGGCAATGCTCTATGGATCAATTGGTCATGGATATTTGCTTACACTTTTCCCCCTCTCCCACTCATTCAATTTGTAGTCAATAAATTGCATCAAAACACACTCAGTATGATACTCATAGCACCACCGTGGGCACGTCAACCATGGTACACAACATTGTTAGACCTGTCAGAAGTACTACACTCCAAGCTCCCAAACAGACCAGACCTGTTGACACAAAACAAAGGGCAGATCAGGCATCCAAATCCCAACACACTCAAACTGGCGATTTGGCTCCTGAGGTCATAGAATTTGGGTATTTACAGCTACCATCAGAATGTATGAAAGTGATTAAGCAAGCAAGAAAACCCACTATTAGTGCTATGCTAACAAATGAAAACAATTTGTATATTACTGTCAATCTAAACAGATTGCCCCTCTTACAGCATCAATACAAGATATTGTATGCTATTTACTTCATTTACAAAAATCAAATTTAGCATTCTCTTCTATAAAAATACATCTTACTGCAACTTCAGCATATTTGCAAAATGTACAGTACAGCTCTTCATGGAAGGCTTAAAACGCATCATTCCACCCAGAACACCTCCAGATCCTTCTTGGTATTTAAACATAGTGCTTACAAGACTTCTGGGCCCACCATTTGAGCCTTTGCAGGCATGTCAGATGCAATTCTTAACATGGAAGGTTGCCTTCCTAGTTGCAATTACATAATTGGGAAGTCGGTGAAATTCAAGCTTTCACTATTGAAGAACCGTTCATACAAGTACACAAACATAAAGTTGTACTACGAACTAACCCTAAATTTCTACCAAAAGTGGTATCACTTTTTCATATTAATCAAACCGTGGAACTACCAGTCTTCTTCCCACAGCCAGACTGTAGCAGAAAGAGCCCTGCATACATTTGATATTAGAGCCTTAATGTATTACATAGATAAAACAAAATCATTTAGGAAAATGAAACAGTTATTTGTGGCATTCCAAAAACCACATACTGGTATCCCTATTTCAAAACAAGGTTTAGCAAGATGGATTGTAAAATGCATCCAAACATGTTACCTTAAAGCTAAAAGGCAGCTCTTAGTTACACCTAAAGCACATTCCACACGGAAAAAAGGGGCTACAATGGCTTTCTTAGGAAATATACCAATGGCCAAAATTTGTAAAGCAGCTACTTGGTCAACACCACATACATTTTCCAAGCATTACTGTGTAGATGTGTTAGCAACACAGCAAGCCACAGTAGGTCAAGCTGTACTAAGAACATTATTTCAAACAACTTCAACTCCTACAGGCTAACCACCGCTTTTATGGGAGGTAAAACTGCCTTGTAGTCTATGCATAGCATGTGTATCTGCAGCTACACATGCCATAGAATGGAAAATGTCACTTACCCAGTGTACATCTGTTCGTGGCATGTTCCACTGCAGATTCACATGCACCCTCCCACCTCCCCGGGAGCCTGTAGCCGTTTAAGTTCAACTTTCACTTGTACATATGTATATATATGTTCGGTGGCATGTGTAACTGCAGATACACATGCTGTGCACGGTTCCTGCCATCTAGTGTTGGGCTCGGAGTGTTACAAGTTGTTTTTCTTCGTAGAAGTCTTTTCGAGTCACGGGACCGAATGACTCCTACTTTTCGGCTCCATTGCGCATGGGCATCGACTCCATCTTAGATTGTTTTCTTTCTGCCATCGGGTTCGGACGTGTTCCCCTTCACTCCGGCTGTTCGATTCGGAAAACTTATAATTCACTGGAATACGTCGGTATTGTTCACGATCGCGCCCCATCTTGCATCGACACCTCGGTACCGGCGGGCTCACACCTTTAGTTGCCCTTCGGGGCACCCGCGCCCAACCTGGTCCTGGTCGGCCTGACCGCAAGAAGCATCGAAGCCCCATGGACCGTACCCCGTTCCGATTCTGCCCTCTGTGCCACGCCATGTATCCCTACACAAACCAACATCTGGTCTGTAATCTGTGTTTGTCTCCAGATCACCAAGAGGATACTTGTGAGGCCTGCAGATCCTTCTGTTCCAACAAGACCTTGAGAGACCGAAGGGCGAGAAGGCTACAAATGGCGTCCAAGAGAACCGAATGCCTCGACGCGGAAGAAGAAGAGATGATCCACACTGCTATTTCCGTTCAAGGATCCGATTCGGACGAATCCGACGTCGACCGACCACCGACAGCGGGCTAGCAGGTGAGTACGCTTGCCCCGACCCAGAACAAGACCAAACAAAAGGCCTCGGGGACGCTACTGACTGAAGGCCACGGCTCCACCCGGAATAAATCAAGTGGTGACCAAGTAACTCCCCGGGAGCCTGTAGCCGTTTAAGTTACATTTAAAATTTGTACATATGTATGTACATCTCTATCCCATTGCATGGACATCTTTCTATTCTCACTCTATCACGCCTACCTTACCGTCTGCGGGAAAACAATCTAAGATGGAGTCGATGCCCATGCGCAATGGAGCCGAAAAGGAGGAGCCACTCGGTCCTGTGTCTCAAAAAGACTTCTTTGAAGAAAAACAACTTGTAACACTCCGAGCCCAACACTAGATGGCAGGACCTGTGCATAGCATGTGAATCTGCAGCGGAACATGCCACAAACAGATGTACACTGGCTAAGTGACATTTTCCTTATATATATATATATATATATATATATATATATATATATATATATATAGATGTATATATATATATATATATATATATATATATATTCATTCAATGGCATGTGTAGCTGCAGATACACATGCTTTGCATAAGTCCGCCATCTAGTTTTGGGCTCGGAGTGTTAAAAGTTGCTTGTTGTCTTTTGTTTTTTTTTATTTTGCAGAAGGTTTTCGAGTCACAAGATCGAGTGACTCCTCCTACTGGTGATAGTGCACATGGGCATCGAGTCCTTTATTGGATTGTTTTCTTTCTGTCATCAGGTTCGGACATGTTTCGTCTTGCTCCGGTAGATCGGGGTTTTGTTACTATCTGAACTCATCTCTTCTTTTCTATAAATGTCGGTATAGTTCTTGATCGTGTTTTCCAAACTTAAATTCAATCTGATTGTAATCGTCGGGGTCGATTAAACGGCCTCTACGGATGACCTCACCCTTCTTGGGCCTACTTCGACGCATGGTAGTCGAACAATGTCAGGCTGATGGAACGTATTCCGTTTCGCTTTTGCCCTCGGTGTCACGCCAGGTTTCCATACACCGATCAGCACTCGGTGTGCTATCTCTGTCTTTCTCCGGCTCATAGAGAAGAGAGCTGTGAAGCTTGGCAGTCCTTTAGTTCGAAGAAGACTCTTAAGGATCAAAGAGCACTTCGGTTGGAGATGGCGTCCAAGTCGCCGGAACAAATGCCCGACATCTTCAGGGAAGAACACGCACAAGAAGAAATTGGCTCATCACACAGCTGTTTCTATCGCAGACTCCAATTTGGTTTGAGATTCTGATGGCGACAGACAATCCATCTCCCCGGCTCACTACATGAGTACATCAGCCCCTTCCCATCAATAAAAAAAAATATGACTTCAGCACCTGTGTTGGGTCCCCCACTGCTTGCCAGCCATGGTCGGACCCAAAAAATACAATCAGATGACCAAACTTCGGGTTCAGCACCAAAACACAAGACAAAGGTGCATTCAGCACCGACCAAACAGCTTTCTACACCTGTTTCAGGATCGAGCTGAAAATCAGAGACTTCCACTCCGGAGCAGAGAAAAGTAACAACGCTTTTGGAGCCGATATTTTCAGCCTGACTTAAACAT
The DNA here is from genome assembly GCF_031143425.1 of Pleurodeles waltl. NCBI lineage: Eukaryota > Metazoa > Chordata > Amphibia > Caudata > Salamandridae > Pleurodeles > Pleurodeles waltl. The sequence continues at coordinate 432,244,751 of NC_090443.1, read as the reverse complement.
TTGGTTTCCAAACTTTCGGAGCTGAAACCTGTGAGTGGAAAATATGCTCCAGTTACTGAGGAGTCGTCTGAAATAAGGCCCAAATTGGAAGTAATGGACGCTAAACAGCGAAAAATCCATTTACATAAGGACACAGGAAGAATAACAGCTTCTCCTCCAACAATCAAAAGAAAATTGACTTTCCAAATAACTTTAGAAACTGGGCCTCCATCTGCTAAAATATTTAGACAAAAGGGGAAACCAAAGGCACCACATCAGCCTTCACCACCACATTCTCCTTTACTCCCTGCTTCTCCACCATCAGATACTCCACCACCTTCACCTACACAATTCTCTCCCCAATTCCCTATCTCAACACATGGAGATGATTTATGTGACACTCAACAGGATATAGATCCATGGGACTTATATGATTCAGATCCCATCCCTTCTAATGATCCTGATTTATACCCTGGAAGACCATCTCCACCTGAAGATGCCACTGCTTACAATCAGGTAATAGCTAGGCTAGGGCAGCTGCATATCATAAGGTACAGTTACATACAGATCCCATTGAGGATGATTTTTAATTTGATACACTAATATCTACAAGGAGTATCAGTGTCTTCCTATGCTCCCAGGCATGCTTAAACGTGCATAGGACATTTGGAAAGAACCCGTAAAATCTAGAATTATTACACCAAGGGTGGATAAAAAGTATAAACCTGCACCTTCTGATCCAGTTTTTATTAGAGCTCAATTGCCCCCGACTCTATAGTCGTCAGTGCAGCAAGAAAAAGAGCAAATAGCCAATCTACAGGGTATGCTCCTCCTCCAGACAAGGAAAGTTGTAAATTTGATGCTGCTGAGAGTAGCAACTCAAGCTGCCAACCATTGGAGGATTGCAAACTCTCAAGCACTGTTGGCAAGATATGATCGAGCTCATTGGAACTAAATAGAAGATTTGTTACAGTACCTTCCACCAGAACACCAGAAAAGGGCACAACATATGGCAGAAGGGCAGGCTGTTTCTAATAATCAAATTAGATCTGTAGTAGATGCAGAAGATACAGCAGCAAGGGGTATCAACACCAGTGATTCATTAGAAAGCATGCATGGTTAAGGACTTCAGGGTTTAACCCAGAAATACAACAGGCAGTGTTGAATATGCCCTTTGATAAGTAACACTTATTTGGCCCAGAGGTTGATACCACCATAGAAAAGCTGTAACAAGAATGATACAGCTAAGCTATGGGTGCCCTTTACCCTACACCTACTCTGGGAACTTAACGCAAGCCGCAGTTTAGGAGTGGTTTCAAACCATCAACCTCAGAGCCATCCACATCCCAACAGAAACAAGGGCCACATTCAAATAACAGAGGCTCCTTCAGAGGCTCTTAAATAGGAAATAATTTTAGAGGGAAAGGTAAATCAACTACCCCAAGAGGTTCCTCCACCTCTACCAAACAGTGACTTTTTACAGATCCCCACACAGCATACATCTCCTGTGGTTGGAAGACTGAAATATTTTACCCACAATGACACACCATTACTACAGATCAATGTTTTCTATCAATTATCCAACATGGTTATCGCCTAGAACTCATCTCTACTCCACCAAACATTCCCCCTCGCTCACACAAACTTACTCTGTATCAACAGGAGGTACAATAACTTCCACTCAAAGTTGCGATAGAGATGGTACCTATATCCCAACAAGGGTCATGAGTTTATTCACTATACCTCCTCATACCAAAGAAAGATGGTACTCTCAGACCAGTCTTACATCTCAGAACCCTCAATCAGTACATTGTGTCAGAACATTTTTACATGTCCACTCTACGGGACATCATTCCCCTGCTACAGAAACAAGATTACATGACAGCATTGGATTTAAAAGATGCTTGTTTCCACTTTCCCATACATCCAGCACATCTGAAAATTCTAAGATTTGTAATAGCAGGAAGCACTACCAATTCAAAGTACTACCTTTTGGAATAATAAAAGCCAGTACAGTTCAAACCTGTCAACAGCACACACAGTATACAGTGGCCACCCTACACAACCTAGGATTCTCAATCAATTATCAAAAATCTCAAGTGCAGCCAGCACAAATACAACCGTATCTAGTAGCAATTCTGAACACGCTAGACTTATCACTCTCTGCAAAGGTGGAATCACACCAACTTATTGAAAGGGCGGCCCTTTCAGGACCCTTTACCACAGACGATAATCACAATAGATGCATCAATGATAGGTTGGGGAGACCATCTCAACCATACAAGGGGAATGGGACTCAATTCAACAAACCTACCACATAAACCATTTGGAATTACTAGCAGTGTTCCTGGCATTCAAATCTTTTCAAATACAGATCATAAAAAAGACAGTGTTGATAAGGACCGACGACATGACCACAATGTATTATCTGCAAATACAGTGGGGGGGGGAGGACACATCTCAGTTGCCCCATTAGCACAGACAATCTGGAAATGGGCAATTCTCAATCAGACTCATCTACTAGCACAGTGTATTCCAGGAATATACAATCAACTAGCGGACCTCTTAAGCAGGACGCAGCAACACGAATAGGAGATTCACCTACAAGTGATTCAACAATACTTTAAATGTGGAGAATCCCAGACATAGACCTCTTTACCACAAACAAAAATGCAATATGACCAAACTTTGCATCCAGGTAACCACACCCTCATAAGGGCAATGCTCTATGGATCAATTGGTCAGGGATATATGCCTATGATTTTCCACCTCTCCCACTAATTCCATTTCTGGTCAACAAGATCCGTCACACCTTCCTCACTATGATACTCATAGCTCCCACTTGGGCATGTCAACATTGGTACACAACACTATTGGATCTGTCCGTACTACCACATCACAAGCTGCCAAACAGACCAGACCTATAAACTCAGAACAAAGGTCAAATCAGGCATCCCAATCCCAGTATGCTCAACTTAGCGGTTTGGCTAGTAAGGTCATAGAATTTGGCTATCTACAGCTTCCATCTGAATGTATGGATATTCTAAAGGAAGCACGCAAACCTACAAGTAGGCAGTGTTATACAGCTAAATGGAAACATTTTGTATATCACTGCCAACCAAAACATTAACCCACTTAAAGCATCAGTACAAGATAGTGTCTTTTGTTTGTTTCATTTACAAAATGCAAATCTTACATATTCATCTATTAAAATCCATTTAACAGCAATAGCTGCTTACCTCCGAAACAGACCGCATACTTCTCTGTTTAGGATTCCTGTTATAAAGCTTTTATGGAAGTCCTTAAAAGAATTATTCCACCTAGAGCTCTACCAGCTCCTGCCTGGAATCTTAACATCATGCTCACAAGACTTCTTGGTCCACCATTTGGACCCATGCATTCTTGCAGTTTTTGTCATGGAAGGTTGCTTTCTTAGTAGGAATTACTTACTTAAGAAGAGTTAGTGAAATTCAAGCATTCACTTTAGAAGAACCTTTCTTTCAAATTCAAAAAAATAAAATAGTCCTTAGCACCAACCCAAAATTCCTTCCAAAAGTAGTTACACCATTTCATACCAGTCTGTCAGTGGAATTGCCAGTCTTCTTTCCACAGCCATATTCAGTTGCTGAAAGAGCTCTTCATACTTGTGATGTTAAAAGGGCTCTCATGTACTATATAGATAAAACAAAAACATTTCAGAAAGTCTAAACAATTCTTTGTGGTTTTTCAACAACCTCACAAGGGTAATCCTGTTTTAAAACAAGGATTAGCCAGATGGATAGTAAAGTGTATTCAAACTTGTTATCTTAAAGCCAATTTCAGACTACTCCAACTCCTATAGGCTAGTCACTGCTTATTTTGGGAGGGGGACTGCTTTACAGTCTGTGCAAAGGATGTGTATCTGTTTTAAAATAAGGATTAGCCAGATGGATAGTAAAGTGTATTCAAACTTGTTATCTTAAAGCCAATTTCAGACTACTCCAACTCCTATAGGCTAGTCACTGCTTATTTTGGGAGGGGGACTGCTTTACAGTCCGTGCAAAGGATGTGTATCTGCAGTTACATATGCCATCGAACGGAAAATGTTACTTACCCAGTAGACATCTGTTTGTGGCATGCAGTGCTGCAGATTCACATGCACCCTCCCACCTCCCCAGAAGCCTGTAGCTGTTGTGGTACTTTATTTCTGTAAATATGTATATACATTCTGTGTGTGTGTGTGTGTGTGTGTGTGTTTACATGTACATTTCTACACTTTTTACTTCACCCTTCTGTGGGAAAACAACCTAACAAAGGACTCGATGCCCATGCACACTATCACCAAGAGGAGGAGTCACTCAATCTCGTGACTCAAACCTTCTTTGGGGAAGAAAAAAACTTGTAACGCTCCGAGCCCAACACTAGATGGCACACTTATGCAAAGCATGTGAATCTGCAGCACTACATGCCACGAACAGATGTCTACCGGGTAAGTAACATTTTTCATATATACATATATTTATATGAGAGAGAGAGATTTCTGCGTGTGTGTGTGTAGCTTATATGTATATGTAGCTGATATATGGTGCTCAGAGCATGGGCTGGCCCCCAATTTCCCATTAAGCGTCAGCCCTCATTATAATTGTTCTTGTTATAACAAGGTCTGTGTCCTGAGGGCAGAGCATCCTGTGTATGTCTTGAGGGGGTGGGAGCATGCTTTGACAAGTGTTGCATATGGGAAAGGGCTTTTAGCCGTTTATCAAACATATGAACGTATTCTTTCATGCACAACAATTTGAATGCATTATTGGCCCCAAAAATGTTCCATTTAGTGAAAAAGGTGAGGTTTCTTCTGTTAAAATTGTTCTTTGCTTAATCCGACACGTGTGCAATAATCTTTGCTTGGTGCCACGTTGAGCCCCAGCCGCCAACAAACACACACATTGCATAATGTGTAGCTACTGTTTACAAAATGGTATCTTTTCTGGTGGCCCTTCTATAATCTAATAAACAGCACTTTTTTCCAAACTCATTTGAATCAAAAGACCAAAACAAAAACCTTCAGAGAATGCCCTTCTGCATACACACTTTCCAGAATTTGATTCTACCTGGTTCCAACATTCTGCTTTTGGTTTACAATTACTGCATTATTTGCAAAAGTGCACAATTGCAAAAGGTCTATTCAACTAGCTATGCCCTTAAGTTGTTCACTTAATTAGTGCCCTTAAGTTATTCACCAAATTATTTTTCTTAAGTTGTTCATCTAATTAAGATGACATCGAGGGTGTTTGAGAGTACAACATTGTGAGGAGTTGTTCACATATTTGCAATTTTCAGACATAAAAAGTTAAGCCCTATTCATGTACAGCAGAATACAATATTGTTTTGCATGAAAATGCTGTATTCACTTTACGAACATGTGAAACAACTAACTCCACTGTAAGCTATCCCTGCTCCTGTGCTGAGAGACATGCTGCTGGTTGTTTTGTAATAAGACTTTCTAAGTATTTCAGTGAGGCCTTATTGTCCATTTTTCACCGCACACAGCTGCATTCATGCTTCCTGGCTTTTCTTGGGTTGAAAGAAAAATGTGACAGATCCCGAAGATGATGATCTGCTTTCCACTGCTAATAAAGACCTAAATCATCCTGGAGCGCATATATATTAATGGCGACTGCCACTGAGTAGTTATAGTTGTGCAGCATGAATCCTTTTCTGTATTCACATGCTGTGCATTATTCCGCCATCTAGTGGTTAGGTTTGGAAATGTCTTTGTTTTCTGTTTTCTCTCTCGCTCTTTTTTTTTTTTTTTTTCACCCCCCTCTCTGGTGTCGTTGACCACCATTTGGTGCTTGGCCTGTCCCCTGTGTGAAGTCGGAGGGTGCTTCGGAAGTTCCTCTGCCTGGTAGCCATCTTTGGATTCTTTTTTCTGCCATTGGGTCTGGAAGTAAAAGGAGGAGGTCCGAAGTTTTTACGAACAACGCCAAAGAATCCAAAGTAGTAGGGCTTTTTCCAAGAAAATCGTCCAAAGCCAATGGAGGAGAACGACAGAGGAACTCACCAGATTTCTCACATGATCAGAGAGAAACAAGGTAGGGGGTCATGGAAAACACCCCTTTTAAGTTTTGCCCAAACTGCCACCACAAATTCGTACAGCGTGACCCGCATAAAGTCTGTAACCTTTGCCTTCAGGGGGACCATGGGGACAAGGACTGTGAGGCCCTCGCTGCGTTCGTGCCCAAGAGACGTAAGGCTTGCCGAAAACAGAGGGAAGAGCATCACCCTGCAATGGTCAGCCAAAAACCACCACATCCCAGAAGGATCTAGGCCTTTCCAGCGATGGTGAGCAACATGCTAGAGGTGCTGAATCAATCCACGGGGTATCAGACATAGAAATCTTCTAGGGGAATGCAGAGAAGAAATGTGCAACAAATAACATAGAGAAAAAACATGACAAGGTAAAATGACTGCCGAAACCCTCGAAGACTAAGGTTCCTGACCAAAAAAGTCACATAAGGCAGCCCGACGTTCAAGAAAATGGCGCTGGAAGGTCAGCTACGAGCAAAAGTGGTCCACGGATCCTAGTACAGGGAGACAGACGAAGGCAGACCGTCGAAGCAGAATAAATGCACTGAGGCTCCGGAGTCCACAAAAGAGACCTCCAAGTAAGGGAAACCTGTATCATCCTATGCTCCCTAGCACACTGGACCAGGGCAAGGAAGCTTTCAAAGATCAAGCATCAAGTAAAGGTGTAACGCCAGGGATAGAAAAGAAGTATAAGCCATCTTCAAAGGACCCCAAATATATCCAGGGAAACACTGTGGCACTCTTATCATTATTATGACCCCTAGAAGAAGGAGTAATGCCCATACCACCACAGGCCCACCACCCGCGAAGGAAAGCAAAAGGCTGGACATGGCAGGGAGAAAAATGGAAAGGGAAGCTGAAACACAGTGGCGATTAGCCAATTAAAATGCCCTACTCAATAGATAGGGACACCAACAATGTGATGAGGTGGAGGAACTAAATAAAAAACTCCAAGAGGAGGGCAGGAGAAGAGCCAAGGCAATTATTCAGGAGGGGAAAAACATCACCAACACATTTTTAAAATCTGCATTGGATGCAACAGATACAGCTAGCAGACAAATGTGTACAGACACATCCATTAGAAGACATAGCTGGCTCAGGATCTCAGGCTTTAAACCTGAAGTCCAGGCTTAAATTTATCAATAAACCCTTCACAGGAGAGGCCTTGTTTGGCCAGGGATTATATGAGTCTGTACAGCAAATAAAAAGGGAAAATGAGACAGCAAAGGCAATGGGTCCCTTACAATACAGCGGTACTTTCAGAAGTGGAAACAAACCCAGAAGGCCTTAGGAAGGGAACATTTTCTAACAGGACAACAACATTAACAACAAGGCCAAGGCTGCACACAACAAATTGGTCAACAATCGGGATACCACCAATGGCAACAACCTGCAAGACAGCCCTTTCATGGTAGAAGGGTGACTAAAGGGCAAACCTCCAATGGAGGTGGGTGAAGCTCAAAGTGACTCAAAAACAGCCTTAAACCCACAGACACCACCAGCGGGAGGCAGAATAGCTCTTTACCCACAAGAATGGGCAAAAATAACAACAGACAAGTGGGTATTAAACATGGTGCACCACTGTTACTGAATAGAATTAACAAGACCTCCAGTACCAAGACCACCAAAGAGGAAAAAGTATTAGGAAAAATGACTGGTACTATTAAGGAATGAAGTAAAATAACTCCTGCAGAAACATGCAATAGAGGGGTTACCAACAAGGGAGTTAAGCAAGGGAAACTACCCTCCTTCTTTTCTGGTGCTAAAACAGCACCTCACACTATGACCAATCCTGGTCCTCAGATTCATAAACAAATTCATTCGCATGCAATACTTCATAATGACGACGCTACAGGAGATAATTCCGCTCCTGTAAAAGGGGGGCTACATGGCAAGCATAGACTTAAAGGATGCCTACCTGCACATACCTATGAATCAAGCACGCAAAAAGTACCTCAGAATCGTGCTTGAGAAGGTACAATATCAATGCAAAGCGTTACCCTTTGGAATAAAGTCTGCACCAAGGGTTTTCACAAAGTGCCTAGCTACAGTTGCAGCCTTCCTGAGAAGACATGGAATCCACATCTACCCCTTACCTGGACGACTGGCTTGTAACGGCCAAAACAAAGGAGAAATGTCAAAAGACATTCAAACGGTGATCACAACTCTACAAAAACTGGGTTTTCATAAACCACAAAAATTCATCCCTGGGAGCAACACTGGATGGTCAAAGAAAAAGCGCATATCTAATTCAGAGGAGAATACAGGCAATCACAGACCAAACTCACCTCTACCAGAGGGGGCAATCTATGACAGTGAGGACAGTCATGGAACTGATGGGCATGATGGCATCATGCATTTCCCTCAAAACCCATACTAGACTCCACATGTGCTCTTTCCAAGAATGGCTATGCAACAGCTGGTGAAAAAAACACCAGGAGTTGGGAAGCTCTAGTGGTTGTAACAACAAAAATACAGGAGGAGGTACAGTGGTGGGCATGAAAACACATAACTATAGGGAGACCCTTCAAAGCAACAATTTTCATCAGTGACCATTACAACGGACACTTCCCACAAGGGGTGAGGAGCACACACAGGAATGCTGAAAATCTGTGGTCAGTGGCACAGCACAGACTCAGTAAAGCTCATCAGCTTCCTAGAACTGAAGACAGTGCTGCTAGCCCTGAAAGCTTTTCTAACACACATTACAGGGAAGACCATACTAATCCAGGCGGACAATACAACACAAATGTTCTTTCTGAACAAGCAGGGGGACACAAATTCTTTAACCATGAGCAAACTAGCCCAAGAGATGTGGAAATGGGCAATTCATCAGAGGAGGATCAACTTACAGGCAATCCACCTACCAGGAAAGGCCAACATAGAGGCAGACAGACTGAGCAGACAGGAACGCAGCTCACACAAATGGGAGACAAAACAAAAAAGCCTAGAAAGCATCTTCAGGCTCTGGGGAACACCATCAATCGATATGTTCACAAGTGCAGAAAACAGAAAATACCAACTCTTTGCCTCCAGGTTTCAACTCCACCAATCTGAAGGGAATGCCATGTCACTAAACTGGTCTTGGAGATTTGCCTACACCTTTCCACTGATTCAACTGATACCAAAGGTACTGGAGAAGGCCAACCAACTGGAAACATATCTCATTCTCATAGCCCCACAATGGGCCAGACAAACCTGGTAGTCGGATCTACTCGAACTGTCCAGGGGCAGGTGATCTAAATCATGGTGGAGCAGGTCCTCCTGACAATGCAGAAAGGACAAGTGTTTCACCCAGAACCATCCACACTCACCGTATAAGCCTGCCACCTCAATACATAGAATTTGGTCACCTATGGCTGCCACCCTAGGAACATGGAAATACTAAAGGAAGCAAGGAAGTCAACAGCAAGACAATGCTTGGCAGCTAAATGGAAAAGCTGTCTCGTATGGTCCACAAGGAACAATACCTATCAGGCAATAGCCACACAGGAACCCGTCACAACGTATGGCACACATTTGCTGGACAACAGAATTAATTATTCATCTCTCAACGTCCATTTAGTAGCAATTGTGGCCTACACTAAAATAGCATCATGCAAAAATTTCTTCACAGCGCCAATAATCAAAAGATTCCTAGAGGGCACAAAAAGAATAGCTTCACCAAGAAGAAAATCAGGCCCCATGTGGAGCCTAAACAAGGTCCTATCACAACTAATGACAGGTCTTTAAAGCAGAACTGCGATACATTGCTCTAAAGACTGCCTGGATATACAAATGCATAAAAAGGCACAGATGGGACAGAAAGTATTAGAGCACCTGTTTGCGAACTCATCCTCATTTCACCCCATCCAACCCAGGGAAGATGAAACCGAGACATAATCTAATGCACAGCGTGCAAATCCAGGAAAGGATTCATGCTGCAAACGAAATGGTTGGTTACCAGTAGGAGTAGTTTTGCATTTTGAAGAGTTTTTCTGGATTCACATGCAACTCATCCACCTCCCAGAAATGAGAACACTACAAACAGGTGTGTTTGAGGTCATATTAAAAAAAAAAAGAAAAGAAAATTTATATTTTTTTACATCCAGTAGGAAAAGAGAAAACAGAATCTGAAGATGGCTACCACGCACAGGAACGTCCGGGGCACCATCTGATGTCACATAGGGGATGGACCAAGCACCAAATTGTGGTCGACAAAGCCCAAAGGAGGAAAGGAAGAAAATAAAAGGGTGAGAAAACAGACATTTCCAGACCCAAACACTAGATGGCAGAATAGACACACAGCATTCACAGCATGTGAATCCAGAAAACTCTTCAAGCTGCAAAACTACTCCTACTGGTAAGTAACAATTTCATTAAGATGGTCTTTCCATAGGAAATTACTTTTATGTGTTGCTAATAACTTTGGCTGTCTGACGACACTTCATGAAACGTTCTTTTTTTTTTTTTTTTAAAGTGATCTTTGCCTACTTGAGCAAGGAAAGTTTTGGGGTGATTCATCAAGAGGTCACCGAGAAGGGGGTCCCAAAACTTGTCTTACTATTCATTTTTTATAGTAATTTTAGACACAGCTACAGCCCAAACTGCGGAACTGATTTACACATTAACATGGTAAATAAAAAAAGATATACAAAATGACAGCTACATAATGCTGTATGCTTAATACATGCTTGGTGACATATGCACCCACTCGTCATCATCATGCTAGGTCTTCATAGTGTCATGACCTGTACACCTGTGTGGGCATTTATTTTTTTCTGATGCTGTACGTCTTTGGCAAAATATTGTCAAGGCCAGTAGCTTGCAAAGGCAAGACCTATACACTTCCCCAAAGCTTGTTCCTTTGGGCAGCAACGATAGCAGACAGAGCCTTTATGGCTCAATTTATGTTAACCACTAGAGGGCACAATAACACATAGCATGTAAATCTCAAAGCGCTTCAAGCATAAAAACTATTTCTACAGATATATATCTGGTTTTATATTTTTAAGGTGAGCTCTTTTCCCATTGACAAAGCTTTGTCTGTATTTTATGCTGTTAACCTGTAAGGCAGAAAGGGGAACTGTATCCACCAGTTGCTCTGTGTGTACAGGTTTTCGGGTTATAACTGTTTACTGTGGACTTTTGACTAATGAAGTGAAAGTGTTTGCTCTCTTGTTTGGGGTGTGAACGTGTGGTGAAATCTATAAAGAAAGTTACTGGAGTCACTCTTCCACATCCATCCTTACAAAATTAAATATCAATTGTTTCAAACTTTCCTATCATGCACTCTGTTTTTGCATCTAGATCAGAAAGCTAATTTCTTCAAGTGGCGTTTAACCCCTCCTACTTGTTTCTTTCCGTTCAACCTTTAATCTTAACAGTTTTTTCTCAAGTACTACAGATCTCCCTTTATGTGCCATTGTGCAGGAGTTAAGTTTTGTTTCTCTGTCAATTTTCAGGTTCTGCTGTCTGAGTACAAGAGGACAGGAGGCCTGTATGCCATCAAAGCACTGAAAAAAGGTGACATAGTTGCTCGTGATGAAGTTGAAAGGTGAGAGCAGGAACCTGGCCTCCTTTTTCATTTATTTTGTACTCCTCGTCCCGCGTATCCAGTTGAGCTTCAATAGCAAATGCTGAATCCCTTTCTCCATGGGTGCTCAGTCTCAGGACGATTAACAGTACTAATCAATTTTCAGTTTGTTATATTGCCTATATCTCACCCCTTAAATGCAGTGCATTTGACATAGCATCCTGCTTCTCCCGTTAAAATTAGCTACTGTTCTCAAAAGAAAGGGAGAAGGAGATGTGGCCTAACAGCTAGGGCTGCTGACTTTCAAGCCCCGGCGTTGGCTGAATATCCTGTGATTCTGGCAAATCATTTAATCTCCCTGTGTTGTGTCAAGCACTCTAATGTCCTTTGGCCAACTTTGTGCTATATGAATATTGGAAAAAAGGGAACTTCTGTTAAAGCTGCACTATCATTATATCCTTGAAATAGGATTTCCAAGATAGAGTCCAATTCCTTAGCTAGTCCTTAAAAAAAAGGATAGCTCAGTGAGGGTCTCCATATAAACATGGTTAGATTCAAACCCATACAATCCTCCGAAGATACCTAGGTCCTTAGTACCAGTTGTGGTATTCCCTCGGAGTGGTAACTGGGTAGAATTCAGCCATTGGCCATTCATTGAGGCCATGTGCGTCTAGCGCAGTATCACCATTTCCGCAGATTCCACACCTTGTAATCCTGAGTGCAAAACTCTGCAGTCCATAATTCCAGTCTAGGAGACACCTTACCTGGTTTAACCTGACGCTGCAGTGCACCCAGTAAATCAATGGCAGGTGAATAAATGGCATGGCCATAGCCTGGCTCCATCTGAACCCTTGATCTCCATAGGGCAGCAAAAATGCTCATCCAAGTCTAGCCCAGACCTTTACATTTCACCTCCTCACACATCCCTCCTGCATAACAGCCCTGGGCCAATGCCAGAGTCCAGGGCTATGTGTGGGGGGGAGAGCGCCCCCTATTCTGGCCCGGAGCCCTCACTCACCCTCAACCTACATTCTCTCATCCAACAATACAGAAAAACACATCTCCGAGTCAATGCCAGAGCAATACCCCCCTCCAATAGCCCCACCCACCTATCATCCTTCCGTTGCCTGATGCCTTGGCTTCCTGCATCGACAGGGTGGCAAATGTCACCGATTTGTCCACTGAATCAGTGAAAACCAAATGTAAAATGACCCAATAATTCAAGTGCTGCAGACAGATTCCCAGTTCCACTCTTGATACCGGAAAGGATTGAATTTTCCACCAGAGAGAGACCACCAGACTGCTTTCAGTTTTATTTCCAGACCATAGAGAGACATTAGATTTGCGACTATGGCAGTACACTGCGACCTACTAATCCGATCTAAGTGCTAGTGCTCTTTCCTTAACACAGAGTGTGAGAAAACAGGGCTGATTGCAGAGGCCCCCTAACTTTTTGCCCCCATTTTCCACTTTATGCTGGTGTTTTCCTGACTCTGATGGTGCCCTGGGTACTGCTAACCAGTCCCAGGGCCTGTGCTCTGTGTAAAATCAATATGCAAATTAGGCTAATTATAATTGGCTAAGTTAACCTACCTATAAGTCCCTAGTATATGGTAGGGCATGTAGGTTTAGGGACCACAGCATAGGTAGTGCACACCTAGGTGCACTGCTGAGGTGCCCAGTGTCATTTTAAAGGCAGGCCTGCCTTGCTGGCTGCTTTTAAATTAAAGTTATATGCAAATTCGACTTTGGAATTAAAAGTAGTTCCAAAGTCTTAAACTACCTTATTTTTACATATAAGTCACCCCTAATGTGTGCCCTATGTGCCCCTAGGGCTGGGTGCCATGTAACTATAAGCAGGGACTTTATAAAAATAGGTTTATAAACCCTGGTGAGGTAAAAACAGCCAAATTCGTTTTTCCCTCATTGAAGTAAATGGCCTGCATAGGCTAGAATGGGGAGACTTTATTTTAAATTTTAAAGTCTCCTTAAATGTTGCATACCAAGAATTTGCTATCAAATTAATTGTTGTAATAAATCCCACAACTTCCAGTTGTTGGATTTAATATAACTTGTTCGGGTAAAGAGTTTTAGACTTTACCTAAAAAGTTGCCAATTTCAGCCCTGCATTGTTTTTGCTGCTGTGCTCTGATTGGCCAGCCTGCAGCAGCTTAGTCAAAGCTGCCTTGATGAGGTGTGAAGTGGCCTGGCTTCACACAAAGGAATGTGCTTGGGGGAGAGAATCTCCCCTCAGCAGATGGTGAGGCAGGAAGGGGGAGGGCTGCCAAACTGGTCTTCAAAGGCAGAGAAGGACATTTGGAGCAACCAGCAACACCCCCACATCCTGCAACCCCAGACAACTAGGTGCCCCCTTGATTAGATTAGGAGAGGGCAGGAGAGGGGTGTGTTTATGATTTTTAGCCACACCAGTGGGTGGGCTCAGCCAGATGTAACCTCCAAAAATCAGATTCAGCCATGTTGGATTTTTAGAGAATGTTGCCTTTTGGGATGGATTTTTGCCACACTTCCCAGGAAGTGGTCATCACAGGGGGACGACCCTGTACCTGATTGGAGAACCAGGACCCCCCTGCTTTTCACACAGGAGCAAGGATAAAACTGGCAGGCCTGCCCCCACACCTCAGATCCCTGCCAGATTTCAAGAAGAAAAGAACTAAAGGAGAAGAAGGACTGCCCTGCTGGACCCCTGGCCTGCACCTGGAACCTGCACTCAGAAGGACTGCACCAGCTGCACACTTGGGCTTCACCACAAGAAGGACTTTGCCTGGCTTCAACTGGTTCAAGGAGGGACTCCCTGTTTGCTACAGGTGAAAAATTGCTATCCAGAGTCCCCTGCACCAACTCCTGAAAAAAGAGACCAGTTGACCACTGCCCAGTGGCCAAAAAGGAGTTTGCGCCAGGTGCATTCTGGGAGTTGAAGTCCGCACCCCCCAAGGACCATCACAGAACTTCTGGATCCTTGGGGTGAGCTGTGGACCCCAAAAGAACCTTAAAAGAACATCTGGGTGAAGCCCCAGAAGTTTGGAGAAGATTTGAGAAATTTTGTAAAAAAGCTCCAGAGAGGGACCGACCCGCTGCGGAAATTCTAGCCGGCTTGCCTCAACCGCGACCCAGCCTGACTTGGTGGTTCGTCCCGGTAAAGAAAAACCTCTGAAAAAGAGACTAAGTCCGCAGGTAAAAAGTTGACCGGGACCTCCCAGCCATCGTATCCGAGAAGGGCTCCACGGACGTCGGATCAAGATTCAGGTTTACCCCGGTCGAAGGATTTTCACCTTGAAAAAACGACTAAGTCCGAAGGTAAAAATCTCCACCGAGGAAACCCACATCGCGTATCCGGACAAGGGCTCCAGGAGGTCGGATTCAACTGGCATGTTCGTCCCGCTGAAGAAAATCTTCAAAATAAAAACTAAGTCAGAAGGTAACTTTTTAACCGAGGCCTCCCGCGACTTGTAGCTGAGCAGGGCTCCATCGCGGTCGGCCTGAAACTTTGACCTTGCCCCGGTCCTGGTGCAACCAGATGACCCGATTGGTGCTTTTTGTTTCTAAGCGCTAGAAAAATAATAATTCTTTAAAAATTCATATCTCCAGTTCCCTTTATCTGATTTTATTCGTTTTTGTGTCATTTTAAAGATAAAAATATAAACTATTTTTATAAATTGGTTTTGGATTTTTAAACTGTTTCCTGTGTTTTATTTAATTACTGTTTTGTGATATTTGAATGCTTTACACACTGTCTCCTAAGTTAAGCCTTGACGCTCGTTGCCAAGCTACCAAGGGTTGAGCTGGGATTAATTTACTGAAACCTAACTGTACCTAAGTGGAGGTTGGTGGCTTGTTGCTAGGTGTAGGTACCTACCTGCCCTTACCAATAACCCATTTTCCAACACAGAGTATATTTTTTTCACAATTGGCACAGGAATTTAGCACCCCGTGTAAGTCTTTAGTAAATGGGTACCCCTGGTTCTTGGGACATGGGTACTAAAGTGGGTCCCTAAGGGCTGCAGCATAACTTATGCCACCCTACGGAACCCACACAAAAATTGCACACAGCCTGCCACTGCAGACTGCGTGTTAGGGTGCGAGCTCCAAGTGAAAACACGACATGACACACACGTTTTTTGCCAAGCCAAAGTCACTGCATAGATTATATACAAGTCACCCCTACAAAAGGTCTTGAGAGTCCTAAGGCAGGGTGCATTATAATACATGTGAGGACATATCTGCATGAGCAGATATACCTCTTTGATGCCTAGTTCTATTCCCAGACATTGCATTCATCTTAAAGCATTTACTGGACATTTTGTCAGCACGAGTAACCCACCTACATGATGGCTGCATGCAAAATATTGGTGTTTGGTATCAAACATTTCATCTTAATAAATTCATACTGATGCCAGTAATGGATTTATTTTGATATGCACCCAGAGGGCATCTTAGAGGTGCCCCCTGAAACCTTCTAGTCCTCTGATGTGCTGGCTGACTGGTATTGACCAGCCTGCCACCGCATACGAGTTTCTGACCCCCTGGAGGGGAGAGCCTCCGCTCTCCGAGGTCAGAAACAATGCCTACTCTGGCCAACAGTGTTATCACCTCTGCCAGCAGGATGGCTGGTAAATCTGCATGCCAGGGACTTCAAAGTCCTTCCCCCAGCTTCCCCAGTTGGAAAAATTAGCTGTGCAGGAGGCGTGTTGCAATGCCAGGCTGGGGACACTTCTAGGGTGACCAGCCTGAAGTGAACACAAAGTTAAGAATACCACCATCTTGTGTGTGGTGGAATTATGAATTTTGGGACAAGGTGATTCCCACTCCCCAAAGGAAGTGATAATCTAGGGAGTCTAGTGACCCCAGGGGTAAGTAGCTTGTTTGGCTACTACCGTTAACACCCCTAAATTGAGTATTTAGGGGACCCACTCATACCAGGACTTCAGATTTCGACTGACAAAGAGAAGGAGTGGATAAAGAAGATTGCTGACCTGATGACAGAGGAGCAACGACTGACTTGGTGCCAGCCTGCCTGCTGCCCCTGACAATTGTGGAAAAAAACACTTGCCCTGCTGCTGTGCAGACTCCAAGAAACCCAGAGAGCTGCCATTGCTTAGCCAATCGCTGGAGAATCTCCCTTGAAATAGAGAAGCTATTCACCTGCAGCCGCAGGCACCAAAGAAGCAAGGTCCGGTTCACTGTCCTGCCGCTTGTCGGGACTACAGACGCAGCAGCCACCCAGGAAAAGGTCACTGTGCTCCTACAGGTCTCAAACATCCTCCCTCCAAGTGTGGGGATGTCAGGACTGACGGGAGCATCACAACACCAACACCTGGGGTACCGGAACGCCTTGCAGCAGCCAAGGCTTGTTGGTTCCAGTCTGTACACCAATGCCGAGGAAAACCAAGTCGAGGGACTTCAGGGGCAGGGAGACACACATCATGAGTGGCCCAGCTGACCTGTTTCCCCCCTTCTGCAAAACCCAAGTCAGAGTGAGTCCTCAACTGCCGCCACCCAACACCTCAAAGAGCCTCTGCACCCACTCCTCACAGCCTGAGTTTGAGGGAGGTGACAGTGCCCACAGGGCCCTGAGACCCACAAGAGCCGAGCCTTTCCTTGGGTCTGGCCAGACTGGACTCGCATCTTTCCACTGGCCCCTTCAACCGCGAGTGACTCGGCACAAAAACCTGACGCCAAGAGACACCATTGCTCCCAAGCCCCTCGCCAGCCCAAGGAGAAGTGGACCAATGGTTGTCCCTATATGCCCAAGCATCACAAGGGTCGTGCCGCCCTGTGGGTTCCCCCAGACTGGCCCACTAGGCCCTGCTTGCAACCCCTTTCCAAGCTGACAGATCTCCATTGCATGGGGCACCGGATGCAGTAACACACCTCTGCATCCTGATGCTCCAAAGCCCCCTGAGGTGACCTGTTGGTGTGGCCATGGACCTTGCCCCATACTCACCTTAAGTCCTGAAAAACAGTCCTGTAAGTAGCTGACAAATGCCTGAATGCAATGCATGTTTTCCCCCATAGAATGACATTACTGCTTCAGAAATCGCAGTCAACTTTTGAAACGTATAACAATAGCTCAAAAAGTACTTACCTGATTCTGATGATCTTGGAATCTAAAATCATATAAAAATAAATGTTGTTTTTATAAATTGGTGTTCGATTTCTTTACTGAGTGTGTGTCTCGCTTACTGGCTCTGTGTGTCCAATAAATGCTTACCACTGTCCTCTGATAAGCCTAACTGCTCACCCACACTACCACAAAAGAGAGCTTTTAGGGTTATTATTTTAACCCATGTCAGCCAAAAAAGGATTGCCCTGCACTATCTGAATAGTGTCCCCTTACATTGCTACACTACATATACAACCAGCTTCCTACACTGCCTAATTGTCAGAAATTTTACAGATACCTCGCTGCCATCCAATCTCTGATTCCAGACAAATCTTTAGAGAGGAATGCTAACTCTGAGCCCATGTACCAGCGCAGAGCCCATGGTCATCGGAAGAGAAGTGATTTTGCTGATTATGTGTAAGGCTTTGACCAGCTATAACTGCCTCGAAGCAGGCTCGTCTTTAAGGTGAGGGTAGCAACCATCTGTTTTTGGGTCTGGGCCTCTGATGAGTGCCTTGTTTACCCAGCACAGGGGTTGCTTGGAGACCCGTGTTTGATAATCTGTGTACATGTTGGTTAGTACCCCAATTTCTCCCCTTTTCTTTCCAGCCTCATGTGTGAGAAAAGGATCTTTGAAACAGTGAACAGTTCCCAGCACCCGTTCCTGGTAAACCTTTTAGCCTGCTTCCAAACGGTAGACCATGTGTGCTTTGTGATGGAGTACACAGCTGGTGGGTACCTGATGATGCATATCCACTCGGACGTCTTCTCCGAACCTCGAGCCATGTGAGTCACAAACATTTGGCTAAAAAAAAGTAATGAAACTTTGTTATTGTAGTACTTTTGTGGTATGACGTGTTCAAAGAAACAGACTAGATCAGGAAGGGTGTCCATCTAAGGGCTACATTTGAGGGACTGCTTCCACAAGAAGAGTGATGAGTCATCCTATGTGCTTTGATGAGTCCTTTGTAAGGTAGTATTGTGAATCAACTTTCAGTTTTGATGAAGGTATGATCCCTTTTTCATATTTAAACAGCGAATTTCTTAATCTGCTTTATACACTGCTTCATCCCGAACAGAGCATATTTTGCATAATTTGGATATAAGGAGAACTGGGCTTTTTCTTTTCCTTTTTTTTTTTAAAGAAATGTTTTCTAGATCTTCTGTTTTTGTGTTAATTGTGATTCATATTGAGACTTCAGAATACTCTACATCCCACGCAACAGCTTCCTAAATGTGTTCACTGCTGTGATTGCCTGAATGAAAGTATACATAACCCATGCTGTATAGATAAGTTCTAAGTGGGTTATTTGGAAAGCCCGTTGTTCAGAGGTCCAGCAAAACCTGCATTCTTTTGTAGTTTGTCCTTGCCATCTCATTCCTTCCCAATTATTTGGGAGTGACTGTGCTGTAGGCAAAACCAGAAACAAACCTTTCCAAAAGATGCTGCAATCTACAAGTTTTGCCTGAGGGACCTCTGAATGACCACCTCAAAGAACATCTTCCCCTTACACACTGGGACTGCACTCTACCTGTGAGTCCATAACTGTTCAAGCACAGCTGCAATTTGTTTCACTTAGCAGCATGCATAGAAGTGCTTCTCCTCATATAGTGCCTTTTTTGGGTGTTTTCTCCATTTTACTGCCTCCCCTGGTAGAGAGGGCATTTTTCAGATTGACTCTTGTCTCTTTACAAGAACCAAAATGAGACTTCTGATGAGGTCAACTGTTGGATATGTAGGGCATCTGTAAAACCAAGGTTCAGAACCAGGCTTGGTTCCAGTTTCAGCATTGTCTATCCAAAGAAGTGTGAGGGTCACCTAGCCTGTCACAGAGCACTCATCCGCAAGACCAGATCAAGTGGTGCTTGACGGGACTGTTCATGGTATTATGGTATTCCAAAGGAATTGGACCACGACCAGAAAGGCCCGGGTAGTTCTGGAGCTCATGAACCGTGCCAAGTCAAATCTACTGTAAGGTCTCTTTCTCTTCAACAAGAATAACTTTTATTATTGGCTGTCATATTGATCTAGCATTTTGGAATATCTGTAAAAGTGTTGCCTTAGTCTGTTGCATCTGCACAGGTGAGTCCAAAGCTTTTCATTCTAATCTAGAAACCATTGAGAAGGGAAAGGTCTTTTCTTGGGGTGCAACTTCTATACATCATAAAAAGCACAATATGAAGGACAACTGAGAGGGCAGCTTTTCTACACTGATACAGTAATGTCACCTCATCTTATACAATAGGCTAAAATTCAAGCTTAAGAACTGATATCATTGACCATTTTGGTGCTGCTTTAGGGGTGGTAAAGAAGGGGGGGGTGTAATGAGGGGCAAGAAAAGGCACTCCGGGAAAGTCAGGCCATAAATGTACCTCAAAAGGTGCCTTCACAAGGGACTACACCCAACCTTAAGGGTTTACAAAAAAACAAAACTAATGAAACATAAGTGTGAGGCACTCTTTACAAGTAAATGCAAATTACAAAACCTTGTCTGAGATATTACACCAAAGGTTTTGACAATCAAAGTCAAAACAGTTTGAATATTTGGTCAAGTCCGCGTAGTTTGAGTGAAGTCTTCAAAAACAGTCCAAACTCCCGTTATTCCAAGCCAACACGTGTTTCGCCATGGGCAAATAACCCCGACGACTTCTTCAGGGCCGATACATGATGAAAGTGAAATGAATCTGCACATACGTCGTCCGTTCACATGAAGTCCACAGATCCAGAATAATATAAACCAAGTCCGCAAAGCAATCCAGAAACCGACTTCACTCAATAAACTACGCGGACTTAACCACGTATTCAAACTGTTTTGACTTTGATTGTCAAATCCTTTGGTGTAATATCTCAGACAAGGTTTTGTAATTTGCATTTACTTGTAAAGAGTGCCGAGTGCCTCACACTTATGTTTCATTGCTTTAGGGGTGGTGTTTAAGCGTTCAAAGTTGTTTTCAGTCTCACTTGATAAGATATTACCAGAGTTTCAAACGATAAGTCAAAGACCAAACCGCTGCTCATTGCCAGATGGTGCTAGGCTCTCTGGAATTTTATTTCATGCCTCCTCCCCCATTCCTTTTTCACCAATGTTCATGTTACTAGATCATTTGTTTTCTGTGTCGACAGTACTGCAGACACTGGAACATCTCTGCCTCCCTTACCAGCTTAACAGCCAATGGATGTTTCCCTCCACCAGTCTAAAACAAACTCCCTGGAACTTTACGTGGAGTACTGTGCGAGCAGTCGGGATGTTCAGCAGCTCACATCCTCTGAATTTCCCTAGGATGACACCCAAGTTAGATTTTAGGAATATCTCTTGATCTTTTATGATATAAATACCTAGGTAGCAAAGCCCCTCCTTGCAAATCTGAAGCTGCTGCCTAATTAGTTTCTTTGGAGTCCAGTTCGTTGGGGGATAGATCACTGATTTGGTCCAGTTTATTTGAAATCACTATCCTTCCCAAAGCTCTGTACTATTTGCATTAATCTGTTGGGATTTAAATCGTACAACAGGAGATAAAGTAATATTCTTTCTGACCAGTCAGAGGCAACAGCTATCCCTTCCACCAAGGGATTCTCCCTGACCTTACATTTCATTGCCAACGCAAAAAATTCCTGGGCTCCTGTCTGGTCCTTCAAAGTAGAGGAAATTATTGTAAGAGCTCTTAATATAGTCTTAAATAAATAAAGGGTTTATGATCGAGCGATTTGACACACTTCATGTATTCTGGGCCAGTATTAATCTTTTTGAGCATCTGGAACATAAACTGGCACTCCAGGGAGGGAAAAGCATTTGAACTGCCGGCTATTCCAATGACTTCAAACTTTCCATATAGCTGTGTAATCTGCTAAAATTGAGACTCGTGCTGCAGCTTCAAACAAACCCAGAATGGACTGGGTGCACCCACAAGACCAGACCAAGGCTAGCCTAATTGCCAGGATCTTGGCAAATACTCTGTTTTCTACTTTAGCAAAAGGTATAGGTGTGTATAAAGAGCTTCTGTAGCACCAAAACCATGGCTAGACTGAGCTTCCTAGACAGTAAATTCTCCTCCCTTGCTACTCATCCCATTGCTCAAGATTTTGTAGACAAAATGGCAAATCATTATACAACCAAGGCAGACACATTGGACTCCTATTTAAAACAAAGGAAAACCACCAGCACCAACCCATTTCCAACAATTCCCTCCAACAGTAAGCTAACACAGCCTCCGCACTCCTTCAAACAAATATCACAAAGTGAATTTATGGATCTGGCCAAAGCAAGCAGGCCTTCTGGCTGCCCTTCTCACCCATGTCCACCACACATCTTCAGGTATATTCCTTTATCTGCTTCTGCTGCCACACCAGTAAGAAGAATCATCAGTACTTCTTCATCTACACAGGAATCTTTTCTGAAGATCTTAAAAAGTCATACATATGCCTGTTATTAAAGAAAACAAACCTGGACCTGCAGGACCCCAACAACTTCAGACCGACTACAAATGGTCCTTTCCTGGGCAAACTGATAGAAATAGAAAGCTTTCGCCCAGGTGTCACAATTCATTGAAGATAACTCCATACTTTGAGACTATCAAACTGGATTCCACCCAGGAAAAGGCACTGGATCTGCCCTCATCGCCTTCAGGAATGATCTTAAAAACACTAAAGACTGCAATGGAATTGCTGCAATACTTCTCCAGGACGTCTCAGCTGGCTTTGACACAGTTGACCATGAAACTCTAATACAAAGACTCAGCAACACCGGCATAGAGTGGACTGCTCTCAACTGGATCACATCCTACCTTCAAAACATAACTAATGTCATCTATACTCCCACTTTCTCATCCAAACCCTACTCCACAAAAGCAAGAGGCCCCTCAAAGCTCAATGATCTCACACATGCTTTTCAACATCTACGTGAAGTCATTACCAACAGTGGTCAATGAATTTCAACTCACATACTACAACTGTGCAGATGACACACAAATATTCCTTAAACTTTGAATACCCCAAAACATTGCAAACTCACAAATCTTCAGTTGTCTCAGAGCCGTTGATAAGTGGATGACATGGAGCCATCTCAATCTGAATGCTTCCAAAACAGAACCACTCATGTGACGATTGGAAAAACTATGACCCACTCTGAACCCGGCCTGACAATCTAGGGCCACTTCCTAAACTATCTAAGGAAGTAAGAAACCTTGGCATAACCATGGACTCCAAGTTAACAATGAATGCTTGAGGTGAGTGGGCAAATTAGCAAAATCAAACTTCATCACCTTGAAAACTCTGCGACACATCTTCTCCTAACTCGGATTTCCAAAAAGGTGCAGGCTAATATCTCTCTTGTACTATCTAAACTGATTATGCCAATGGCCTCTACCATAGATCATCTCTATCTACTATGAAAAAACTACAACATATTCAGAACTCCACGGGCAGACTACTCCTGCATGTAAAGCCACTACTCCACATCTCCCGTGCCGTGAGGGCCCTACATTGGGTAGTGGTTGCCAGAAGATCCACCTTCAAGCAGTTATGTATCATACATGGAACAGGACCGCTTTTCATCAGGAATAAAATCATCAAATACATCCAACAAAGAAACCTCCACTTAAGATCGGCACCCCACATCAAAACACCTTGATACAAGAAAAAGATAATAGGTGGTACATCTTTCTCTGTTCAAGCGGCCAAATTATGGAATTCATTACCCCAAAATATAAGATCCACAGACAACTATCTTATCTTCAGAAGACTACTCAAAAATGACTCTTTTCCTACGTAACCACCATAGTCAAACATCAATTGACTGCATATCCCCATGTACGTAAACATGTTATAGTTTCATTATGTGCATATATCTAGATCTGTGTATTTCTTTGTACAAATACTTATAATAATTATTTTATCTTAAAATATATACATGCTCTTTAGGTCTGTTTAACAAATGTGCATATCTCGCCATCTAGTGTTGGGCTCGGAGTGTTACAAGTTGTTTTTCTTTCAATAAGCTTTTTTCGAGTCACTGGATCGAGTGACTCCTCCTCTCGGTGATAGTGCGCATGGGCATCAATTCCTTTGTTAGATTGTTTTCTTTCCGCCGTTGGGTTCAGACGTGTTCCCTCTCGCTCCGGTACTTTTGGTTTGGTGCTATCTGAACTTTTTTTTTTCCTTTTTCCTAACGTCTGTATCGTTTTCAAACGCAGTTTCTGACTACACTTGATCCGATTGTAGCGTCTGGTTCGATTAAACGTCCTTTTAGGCGCTCCTGCCCTTGATTTTGATTCTATCCTTGGTGCCATGCCAAGTTCCCCTACTCCAACCAGCATTTGGTGTTCAACCTCTGCCTTTCTCCCGATCACCAAGAAGAGATGTTCGAGGCGCGTCGGTCCTTTTGATCGAAGAAGACCTAGCGAGATCGAAGAGCAGGGTGGTTGGAGATGGAGTCGAAGTTCACAGAGCAAACGCTCGGCATCTTTGGTGAGAAACAAGCACAGACTGCAGTCTCCGTTCAAGACTGACTTTGACCGAGGTTCAGATAAAATCACATAAGACCTTGGGTATACCACTGCATGCTAGCCATGGCTCAACCCAGAAAACAACAAATCATCGACTGACCCTCTGGTTCGTCCCGAAAAAGACCAAGTCTCACTCACAACAACAGACTATCATGCTTGTTTCAGCGTCAAGTCGAAAGATGGAGGCTTCCACTTCAGAATCGAGTCAGCTTCATACACATCGAACCAGAAACATCCATGCACCTCTTCGGAGTCGAAACATCGAAGCCCATCTTTAGAGCCGAAAACACTTTCCTTTAGTGCTCAGACCACTTTTTCGGCCCGTATGAAGCATGCTGCCACCAAGCTTTCAGAGCATTCATTAAGAGGCAGAAAACCGGTTTCATCTTCAGAACAGGAGGGAGATGAGACAGACATTAGATCCATTCTTGAGGTCATGGACCAAACACAAAGAAGAAGGATTCAAATCCAGAAAGAAACTAGAAAGATTATTGCCTCTCCCCCTCCAATTACAAAGAGGAAATTTAGCATTCCAGGAGAGTTTGGATGCAGGCCCTTCACAGCCGAAAATATTTAAACATAAGGAAAAGCCAAAGACTGTTCAGCTTTCTTCACCACATTCACCTTATCTTTCCTCTTCACCACCACCTCATACACTACCACCACCAGACTATATGGGTGATAGTATTTATAATATGGATCCATGGGACATGTATGACTCGGACCCAATCCCACCCAATAATCCTGATTTGTATCCTACAAGACCATCTCCACCTGTGGATACCACAGCCTACAATCAGGTCATTTCTAGAGCAGACGCGTAACATAGTGTTCAGATGCACTCTGAGTCATTAGAAGAGGATTTTCTATTTAACACTCTTTCCTCAACTCACAAATTATATCAGTGTTTGCCAATGTTACCTGGTATGCTAAAACATGCCGATGACATTTTTAAAGAACCAGTGAAGGCTAGGGTGTTAATACCCAGAATAAATAAAAAATATACAGCGGCACCAACTGATCCAGTTTTTATTTCACAGCAGTTACCACCAGATTCCATTGTAGTTAGTGAAGCCAGAAAACGGGCAAATAGCCTGTCCACAGGGGATGCTCCTCTCCCTGACAAAGAAAGCTGCAAATTTGATGCAGCAGGCAAACGGGTAGCAACTCAGGCTGCAAATCAGTGGTGCATTGCTAACTCCCAAGCTCTGTTAGCTAGGTATGACAGGGCACATTGGGATGAGATGCAGGAGTTCCTGCAAAACCTCCCAAAGGAACATCAGAAAAGAGCACAGCAGGTAGTGGAAGAGGGACAAGCCATTGCCAATAATCAGATCCGATCAGCACTAGACGCAGCTGATATGGCAGCTAGGGGAATAAACACTAGCATCAAAATTAGAAGACATGCTTGGTTGAGGTCCTCAGGATTTAAACCTGAAATACAACAGGCGGTCCCTAACATTCCTTTTAATAACCAGCAGTTCTTAGGACCAGAGGTGGACACAACCATTGATAAACTAAAAAAGGGTTCTGAGACAGCAAAGGCCATTGGAGCCTTTTATACAACATCTTTTCGGGGCTCATTTCGCAAACCTCAATTTAGAGGAGGTTTTAAGCCATAAATTTCAGAGGCCTCTACGTTCGAATAAAAACAGGGGCAACAATACTATCCTAGGGGATCTTATAGAGGACACAATTTCAGATCCAGAGGTAAATCCCCTGCTGCAAGAGGTGCCTCCAACTCATCAAAGCAGTGACTTTCCCTGCACCCCCAAACAGCAAACATCTCCTGTGGGAGGAAGTCTACAATAGCTCCATCCCCACTGGCAACAAATGACAACAGATCAATGGATACTAACAATTATCCGCAATGTTTATCGCCTAGAACTTATCTCCACTCCACTCCACTAAACATTCCACCCCGTTCACACAGGCTTTCTCTCGAACACATTGCTCTGTTATAACAAGAGGTAGAATCTCTTCTACTCAAAGGTGCAATAAAAATGGTTTCCATCAGTCAGCAATGGACAGGGGTATATTCTCTATACTTCCTCATACCAAAAAAGGATGCCACACTCAGACCAATTCTCGATCCTTGACCTTTAAATCAGTATATCCTGTCAGAGCATTTCCACATGGTCACTTCACAGGATGTCATTCCCTTGTTACAAAAATAAGAGTACATGACAGCGTTAGACCTAAAGGACGCTTACGTCCACATTCCTATACATCCAGCACACCGCAATTATTTAAGATTCGTGATAGCAGGCAAGCACTATCAATTCAAGGTACTACCTTTTTGAGTAACCATAGCACCAAGGGTATTCACAAAATGTCTAGCAGTAGTTGTGGCATACCTCAGAAGAGTGTCCTTATCTGGACGACTGGTTAATAAAGCCAGCACCATTCGAAACTGTCTATGACACACAATAGATAAGCCTACACAATTTAGGGTTCACAATCAATTACCAGAAATCTCACCTTCAGCCAGCACAAATTCAACCTTATCTAGGAGCAATTCTGAACACTCAGTCAGCTTTGGCCTAACCAAGTCCACAACGAATTCAGGCGTTTCACACTCTCATATCCCAATTGCAGGTCAATCGAACTTGCGCAGTAAGGTTTGTTAAGAAGCTTTTGGGAATGATGGCATCATGCATAGCAATAGTGCCCAATGCACGTCTAAACATGAGACCACTGCAACAGTGTCTCTCGCAACAATGATCTCAAGCACAGGGTCAATTACAGGATCTAGTGTTGTAGGACTGCCAAGCTTACAAATCTCTGCAATGGTGGAATCACACCAACTTATCAAAAGGGCGGCCATTTCAGGACCCTGTGCCACAGACTATAGTCACCACAGATGCATCAGTGACAGGTTCGGGAGCACATCTCAACAATCTTACAGTACAGAGAGAATGGGACTCAATCCAGCAAACTTACCACATGAACCACTTGGAATTGCTGGCAGTGTTCTTAGCCATCAAAGCATTCCAACCACAGATTATGCACAAAACAGTCTTAATGAGGACGGACAACATGACAACAATTTATTATCTGCATAAATAGGGAGGGACACATTCATCCCAATTGTCACTTCTAGCACAAATAATTTGGGAATGGGCAATTCACAATCACATTTACCTGCTAGTGGAATACATCCCAGGGATACACAACCAGCTAGCTGACCTCTGAAGCAGGACCCAGCAACATATACACAAATGGGAGATTCACCCACAAGTAATTCAATGTTACTTTCAGATGTGGGGAACACAAAACATAGACCTTTTTGCAACAAGCGAAAACGCGAAATGCCAAAACTTTGCATCCAAATACCCACACCCACAATCCAAGGGGAATGCTGTATGGACCAGTTGGTTAGGGATATTTGCTTACACTTTCCCCCCTCTCCTATTAATTCCGTTTCTGGACAACAAGATCCGTCACACTTCCCTCACTATGATACTCATAGCTCCCATGTGGGCACGTCAACATTGGTACACAACGCTATTGGATCTGTCAGTAGTACCACATCACAAGTTCCCAAACTGACCAGACCTAAAACAACAGTCAGATCAGGCAACCCAATCCCAGTATGCTCAACCTAGCGATTTGGCTCCTGAGGTCATGGAATTTGGATATCTACAGCTTCCACCAGAATGTATGAACATTCTAAAACAAGCATGTAAACCTTCAACCAGGCAGTGCTACACAAATAAATGGAAACCTAAAAACATTGATCCACTTAAAGCATCAGTACAGGATATTGTATGCTATTTGATTCATTTACAAAATGCCAATCTTGCATAATTATCTGTTAAAATTCATTTAACAGCAATATCAGCCAAAACAGACAACATACCTCTCTGTTTAGAACTCCATTCATAAAAGCTTTTATGGAAGGTCTTAAAAGAGTTATTCCACCTACAGTTCGACCAGCATGGAATCTTAACATTTTGCTCACATGACTTGTGGGCCCACCTTTTGAACCCATGCATTCTTGCCCTCTTCTGTTTCTCTCATTGAAGGTTGCTTTCCTAGTAGCAATTACTTCCTTAAGAATAGTAAGTGAAATTCAGACATTCACTTTCGAAGAACCTTTTTTTCAAGTACACAAATACAAAATAGTACTTAGGACAAATCCACATTTTTTACCCAAAGTGGTTTCACCATTTCACATTAATCAGTCAGTGGAATTGCCAGTCTTCTTTCCACAGCCAGATTCAGTTGCTGAAAGAGCTCTTCACACTTCTGATCTTAAAGGAGCTCTTATGTGTTGTATAGATAGAACAAAAGACTTTAGGAAATCTCAATAATGTTTTGTGGCTTTCCAACAACATCATAAGGGTAATCCCATTTCCAAACAGGGATTGGCAAGATGGATAGTAAAGTGTATTCAAACCTGCTATCTTAAAACTAAAAAGCAACTCTTCATAACTCCTAAAACACATTCAACTAGAAAGAAAGGCGCTTCAATAGCATTTTTGGGAAATATACCAAAGGCAGACATATGCAAAGCAGCCACATGGTCCTTACCACACACTTTTACTAAACACTACTGTGTGGATGTGCTCTCTCGACAACAAGCAAATGTCGGTCAAGCAGTGCTTAAAACACAATTTCAAACTTCTTCAACTCCTAAAGGCTAACTACTGCTTACTTGGGAGTGGGACTGCTTTTCAGTCTATGCATATCATGTGTATCTGCAGCTACACATGCCATTGAACGCAAAATGTCACTTACCCAGTGCACATCTGTTCATGGCATGTAGTGCTGCAAATTCACATGCTTCCTCCCTGGAAACTTGTAGCCATCGTAGTACTTTATTATGTAAATATGTATGTTCGATGGCATGTGTAGCTGCAGATACACATGCTGTGCACTGTTCCTGCCATCTAGTGTTGAGCTCGGAGTGTTACAAGTTGTTTTTCTTCGAAGAAGTCTTTTCGAGTCACAGGACCGAGTGACTCCTCCCTTTCGGCTCCATTGCGCATGGGCGTCGACTCCATCTTAGATTGTTTTCTTTCCGCCATTGGGTTCGGACGTGTTCCTCTTCGCTCTGTATTTCGAATCGGGAAAGTTAGCTAAAGTATAGAAAATTTGACGCTATTGTTCTCGTTCGGTACTGGTTTAGTGTTGGAGTATTGGTACTGACATTAAGACCGCGTCGGCGGCCCTTCGGGGCTTCCACTCTTCTTCGAGGCCTGGTCGGCCCGTCCACACCCTTCGTCCCAGACTAGTGGACCGGACTCCCTTCTGTTTCTGTCCTAAGTGTCACGCAAAGTATCCTTATACAGACCAGCACCGGGTCTGTAACCTGTGTTTGTCGCCCGAACACAGAGAGGATACTTGTGATGCTTGCCGAGCGTTTCAATCGAAGAAAACCTTGAGAGATCGACGTGCAAGAAGACTGCAAATGGCGTCAAAACCGAAAAAACAGCTCGACGTCGAGGAGGAAGAAAGAATCTCCATCCAAGAAACGGACTCAAATGAATCTGACAGTGAGCGACCCTAGACGGTGCAACAAACCGTGTGTAAACCTGCCCCGTCCCAGACTCCGGGTCACACCAAGAAACTCAAGGCCATGGGGACGCCATTGCCAGCAGGCCATGGTCCAATCCACAGAAAAGAAGGTGACCAGATAACATCGGCACCGAAAAAGGCCAAAGAGTTGCCAAAGACTTCCGACTCCGGTCGAGATTCCGGCACTGAAAAATTTCGATACAGAGGGATCGAATCGACCAAACCCTGTAAAAGCTCCTCGGAACCGAAAAAGACTATTACGTTAGAAACTTCAGTACCGAAAAAAGCAGCCTCAGAGCCGAAACAAACCTCATACACTGAGGAGCAAAGATTTTCCATGCAACTCAAGGAAAGACATAGATTTGAGCAAGAGTTGGATATAGAGGAACCAGATCAAAGACAACAAAGGTTACATATCCAAAAGGATACTGGCAAGATTCAGACTTTACCGCCACTCAAATCTAAAAGAAAACTTGCATTTCAAGAAACAGAGATGCAACTAAAGGCCAAAGTTGTTAGAGACAAGTCACCACCACCACAAGTCTCACCACTACCATCCCCACTGCACCCACCACACTTGTCACCAGTGGGAACACCGTTAATGCAGTCACCCACACATACTGGGATGACCCAAGATGATGCTGATGCATGGGATTTATATGATCCACCAATATCGGATAACAGCCCAGAGTGTTATCCAACCAAGCCGTCACCACCAGAGGACAGTACAGCATATACGCAAGCACTAGCCAGGGCAGCTACGTTTCACAACGTAACGATGCACTCTGAACCAGTGGAGGATGACTTCCTTTTCAACATTCTGGCATCCACCCATGCATCCTATCAAAGCCTGCCAATGCTACCGGGCATGCTCAAGCACGCACAACAGGTCTTCCAAGAGCCTGTAAAGGGAAGAGCTATAACGCCTAGGGTCGAAAAGAAATATAAACCACCCACAACAGACCCAGTGTTTATAATGCAACACCTCACACCGGACTTAGTAGTTGTAGGGGCGGCAAGAAAAAGAGCGAACTCACAATCATCAGGGGATGCCCCACCACCCGACAAAGACAGTAGAAAATTAAACACGGCGGGCAAGAGAGTGGCATCACAAGCAGCCAATCAATGGTGAATTGCTAATTTGCAAGCCCTACTTGCACGCTACGACAGGGCACAGTGGGACGAGATGCAAGACATCATCCAGCACTTGCCCAAGGAACACCAAAAATGTGCCCAGCAAGTAGTTGAAGAGGGACAGGCCATATCTAACAATCAGATAAGGTCTGCATTGGACTCTGCAGATACAGCAGCCCGGATTGTCAACACGGCTGTAACGATTCGCAGACATGCATGGCTGTGGAATTCTGGATTCAAACCAGAAATTCAACAAGCGGTATTACATATGCTGTTTAACCAACATCAGTTGTTTGGGCCGGAAGTCGATACTGCCATCGAAAAAATGAAAAAAGACACGGACACGGCCAAAGCCAAAGGCGCGCTCTACTCCCCACAATTCAGAGGCACTTTTAGAAAACCACAATTTAGAGGGGGGTTTCGGCAATAAACATCTGAACCTTCCACTTCCCAAACAAAACCCACCTACCAATCACAATACCAAAGGGGGGGGGTTGCGGTTCCTATAGAGGACAATTCCCAAGAAGAAGAGGGAAATTCCAGCCCGCCAAACCAAGCCCTAGCAAGCAGTGACTTCAATGTCACAACACCCCAACACTTGTCACCAGTGGGGGGGAGGCTAACCAAATACCACCACAATTGAACACATATTACCACAGATACATGGGTCCTATCAATTATCCAACATGGTTATTGCATAGAATCCACAACATTCCCTCCAGATGTGCCACCAAAACTGCACAGACTGTCTCCACAACACTTTGACCTATTACATATAGAGGTCCAAGCACTGTTACAAAAACAAGCAATAGAGCTAGTACCCAATCACCAAGAAGGAACAGGCGTTTACTCACTATATTCCCTAATTCTAAAAAAGGACAAAACGTTAAGGCCTATTTTACATCTTAGAACACTGAATCTCTTCATCAAATCAGATCATTTCCATATGGTAACACTTCTAGACGTAGTTCCCTTACTAACAAAGGGGGAATACATGACAACACTGGATCTCAAGGATGCGTATTTCCACATACCCATCCATCCTTCTCACAGGAAATACCTAAGGTTTGTAATTCAAGGCAAACATTATCAATTCAAAGTGCTACTGTTCGGGATAACAACAGCCCCCAGAGTATTTACAAAATGCCTAGCCATAGTAGCAGCTCACATAAGGAGACCGCACATGCACGTATTCCCATATTTGGACGACTGGCTAATAAAAGCCATCACTCAACAACAATGTCAATTTCACACACAATAGGTCATAGAAACTCTACACAAACTAGGGTTTTCTATAAATTACCAAAAATCACATTTGCAACCATCTTCACATAAATCAATTGGAACTGCTAGTGGTATTTCTAGCATTTAAAACATTTCAACCACTGATAGCCCACAAACAAATTCTTGTCAAAACCGACAACATGACGACAATGTATTACCTCAAAAAACAAGGAGGGACACTCGTCACAACTGTGTCTCTTAGCACAGAAAATTTGGCATTGGCAAGTCACAATCACATTTGCCTAATAGCACAATACATCCCAGGCATTCAGAACCAGTTGGCCGACAATCTCAGTCGAGATCACCAACAAACACACGAATGGGAAATTCATCCCCAGATCCTACAAGATTACTTTCTACGCTGGGGAACACCAAAAATAGACCTATTTGCAACAAAAGAAAACACAAAGTTCCAAAACTTCGCGTCCAGGTACCCACACCCTCAGTCCAAGGGCAATGCGTTATGGATCAGTTGGTCAGGGATATTTGCTTACGCTTTCCCCCCTCTCCCACTCATTCCTTATCTGGTAAACAAACTAAGTCAAAACAAACTCAAACTAATACTTATAGCACCAACCTGGGATCGCCAACCGTGGTACACAACACTGCTAGATTTATCAGTAGTACCCCACATCAAACTACCAAACAGACCAGATCTGTTAACTCAACACAAACAACAGATCAAACACCCGAATCCAACATCGCTCAATCTAGCAATCTGGCTCCTGAAATCTTAGAATTTGGACATTTAGACCTTACACAAGAATGTATGGAGGTCATTAAACAAACGAGAAAACCTACAACAAGACATTGTTACGCATACAAATGGAAAGGATTTGTTTGCTACTGTCAGACTATTCAAATTATGCCACTAGATGCCTCCACACAAGACATTGTAAGTTAATTACTACACTTACAAAAGTCTAATCTAGCTTTCTCTTCCATTAAAATCCATCTCACTGCGATATCTGCCTATCTGCAGATTAAACATACAACATTGCTTTTTAGAATCCCAGTTATTAAAGCATTTATGGAAGGACTAAAAAGAATCATACCCCCAAGGACAACACCAGTACCTTTGTGGAACCTTAATATTGTATTAACACGACTCATGGGCCCACCATTCGAACCCATGCATTCTTGTCAAATCCAATTTCTAACTTGGAAAGTAGCCTTTCTAATAGCCATCACATCACTTAGAAGAGTGAGTGAAATACAAGCATTTACTATTAATGAACCCTTTATACAAATACATGAACATAAAGTGGTTCTCCGTACAAATCCAAAATTCTTACCAAAGGTCATATCACCATTCCATCTAAGCCAAACTGTGGAACTCCCAGTCTTCTTTCCACAACCAGACTCAGTAGCTGAAAGAGCCTTGCATACATTAGACATAAAAATAGCACTAATGTATTACATTGACAGAAAGAAACAATTTCGTAAAACAAAAAAATTGTTCGTAGCTTTCCAAAAACCTCATGCAGGTAACCCTATATCCAAACAAGGCATTGCCAGATGGATAGTTAGATGCATTCAGACCTGTTACTTTAAAGCTAAAACAGAATTACCCATTACACCAAGGGCACATTCCACTAGAAAGAAAGGCTCCACAATGGCTTTTCTTGGAAATATACCAATGACAGAAATTTGTAAGGCAGCCACCTGGTCTACGCCTCATACATTTACTAAGCATTACTGTGTAGATGTGTTAGCAACACAACAAGCCACAGTAGGACAGGCTGTGTTAAGAACATTATTTCAGACAACTTCAACTCCTACAGACTAACCACCGCTTTTGGGGAGATTACTGCTTTGTAGTCTATGCACAGCATGTGTATCTGCAGCTACACATGCCATTGAACGGAAACTTTCACTTACCCAGTGTACATCTGTTCGTTGCATGAGACGCTGCAGATTCACATGCGCCCTCCCACCTCCCCGGGAGCATGTAGCCGTTTTTAGTTGCATGAAAATTGTAAATATATAATTATTATTTTAATACACACTATGTACATACATTGCTACTCCATTGCATGGGCACCTCTAGTATACTCACAACTCCTACCTCACCCTTTGCGGGGAAAACAATCTAAGATGGAGTAGACGCCCATGCGCAATGGAGCCGAAAGGGAGGAGTCACTCGGTCCGTGACTCGAAAAGACTTCTTCGAAGAAAAACAACTTGTAACACTCCAAGCCCAACACTAGATGGCAGCAACAGTGCACAGCATGTGAATCTGCAGTGTCTCATGCCACGAACAGATGTACACTGGGTAAGTGACATTTTCCATACGTTGCATGGACATCTTTTTTACTTTCTATATATATTTGTACCTGTACAATTCTTCAGTCTTTACTTCACCCTCCTGCGGGAAAACAATCTAACAAAGGAGTCGATGCCCATGCGCACTATCACTGAGAGGAGGAGTCACTCGATCCTGTGACTTGAAAAAAGCTTCTTCAAAGAAAAACAACTTGCAACACTCGGACCCCAACACTAGATGGCCATATATGCACAGCATGTGATTCTGCAGCACTACATGCCACAAACAGATGTACACTGGGTAAGTGACATTTTCTCTCTCTCTCTCTCTCTCTCTCTCTCGTCTTTCTGACAAATCCGAAAGCGAACGACCCACGACGGTGCAGAAAACAGTGAATAAAACTGCCCCGTCCAAAACTCACACAAAGATCGTAAAGGCCAAGGGGATGCCACCGCCAGCAGGCCATGGCTTAACCCATCGAAAAAAAGGTGACCAAACATCGGCACCGAAAAAGGCTAAAGATTTGCCGAAGACATCCGACTCCGGTCGAGATTCAGGCACCGAACAATCGGTACCGAAAAAAGTGGCTTTGGAGCCGAAAAGAAGCTCTTAAACAGAAGAGCAAGGACTTTCCAGCCAAATGCAAAAACACAGATTTGAGCAGGAAATAAGTATGGGGGAACCAGACCATACGCAAAGGAGGTTGCATATCCAGAAAGAGACTGGAAAAATACAAACGCTTCCTCTAATCAAAACCAAAAGAAAGCTGGCATTTCAAGAGTCAGAAATGCAGCCAAAGGCAAAAGTGGCCAGAGATAAAACCCCACCACCGAGGTTTTCGTCACAACCTTCCCCACTACACTCACCTCAGCTGTCCCCGGTAACAACATCTCCAATGCAGTCACCTACTCATACAGGGATGACACAGGATGATCCGGATACATGAGACTCATATGATGCTCCAGTATCAGACAACACCCCAGATTGTTACCCAACAAGGCCGTCACCTCCAGAGGACAGTACTGCATATACGCAGGTAATATCAAGGGCAGCTACGTTCCACAATGTAGCAATACATTCAGAGCCAATAGAGGATGATTTCCTGTTCAACACCTTGGCATCCACCCACACTTCCTACCACAGTCTGCCAATGCTCCTGGGCATGCTCAAGCACCCAAAACAGGTATTCCAGGAGCCAGTGAACGGAAGGGCTATCACGCCTAGGGTGGAGAAAAAATACAAGCCTCCCCCAACGGACCCTGTGTTTATAACACAGCAACTTACACCAGACTCAGTGGTTGTAGGAGCAGCAAGAAAGAGGGCAAACTCTCAATCATCAGGAGATGCTCCACCGCCTGACAAAGAGAGTAGGAAGTTTGATGCAGCGGGCAAACGAGTGGCAGCACAGGCAGCCAATCAATGGCGGATCGCAAACTCGCAAGCCCTACTGTCTCGCTGCGACACGGCGCACTGGGACGAGATGCAACATATTATACAGCACTTGCCCAAAGAACACCAGAAACGTGCCCAACAGGTTGTGGAAGATGGACAAGCAATATCCAACAACCAAATAAGGTCCGCATTAGACTCGGCAGACACAGCAGCACGAACAGTCAACACTGCGGTAACCATTCGCAGGCATGCATGGTTACGAAGCTCAGGATTCAAGCCAGAAATCCAACAAGCTGTGTTAAACATGCCTTTTAACCAAGAACAATTGTTTGGGCCGGAGGTGGACACAGCAATTGAAAAATTAAAGAAGGACACGGACACGGCCAAAGCCATGGGCGCGCTCTACTCCCCACAAAGCAGGGGCACATTTAGAAAGCCACAATTTAGAGGGGGGTTTCGTATGCAAACACCAGAGCCTTCCATCTCGCAAACCAGACCCACCTATCAGGGACAATACCAGAGAGGAGGGTTTCGAGGCTCATATAGGGGTGGACAATTCCTAAGAGCAAGGGGAAAATTCCAAACACCTAAGACAAGTCAAACCAAACAATGACTTCAATGTCACAAAACCCCAACACTTAACACCAGTGGGGGGGAGACTTACTGCATACTACCAAAACTGGACACACATAACTACGGACACATGGGTCCTGGCCATTATCCAACATGGTAATTGCATAGAATTCATAAATTTCCCACCAGATGTGCCCCCAAGGGCACACAATATGTCCAAACAGCACTTAGACCTGTTACAACTAGAAGTCCAAGCATTGTTACAAAAACAAGCAATAGAGTTAGTACCCAACCATCAGAAAGGAACAGGTGTCTACTCACTATATTTCCTAATTCCAAAGAAATACAAAACGTTAAGACCCATATTAGACCTCGGAACGCTGAATCTCTTCATCAAGTCGGATCACTTCCACATGGTAACACTTCAAGGCGTGGTTCCCTTACTAAGAAAAGAGGACTACATGTCAACGTTAGATCTCAAGGATGCATACTTTCACATACCCATACATCCTTGTCACAGAAATTACTTAAGGTTTGTAATACACGGAGTGCACTATCAATTCAAAGTGTTACCGTTCGGGATAACAACCCCAAGGGTATTCACAAAATGCCTTGCAGTAGTAGCCGCTCACATAAGGAGACAGCACATGCACGTATTCCCATACTTAGACGACTGGTTAATAAAAACCAGCACTCAACAACAGTGTCTTCTTCACACGCAATACGTTATAGAAACTCTACACAAACTAGGGTTTTCTATAAATTACCAAAAATCACATCTGCAACCATCCCAAATACAACAATACTTGGGAGCAACACTCAACATACAAAAAGCGATTGTCACTCCAAGTCCACAAAGTGTACAAGC
The DNA here is from genome assembly GCF_031143425.1 of Pleurodeles waltl. Lineage (NCBI taxonomy): Eukaryota > Metazoa > Chordata > Amphibia > Caudata > Salamandridae > Pleurodeles > Pleurodeles waltl. The sequence continues at coordinate 432,207,529 of NC_090443.1, read as the reverse complement.
GTTCCAAAATATAACATTAAACATACAGCTAAACCAACACTACCAAGTAAGGTTTGTAATGAAACTTCTAGGCATGATGTCTTCATGCATAGCCATTGTCCCAAACGTGAGATTACACATGCGGCCCTTACAACAGTGCCTAGCAAAACAATGGACACAAGCACAGGGTCAACTCCAAGATCTAGTGTTGGTAGACCGCCAGACACACTTCTTGCTTCAATGGTGGAACCCTATAAATTTAAACCAAGGGCGGCCATTCCAGGACCCAGTGCCTCAAGACGTGATCACAACAGATGCTTCCATGATGGGGTGGGGAGCACCCCTCAACCAGCACAGCATACAGGGACAATGGGACAATCCACAAAAACAACTGCACATAAATCTTTTAGAACTGTTGGCAGTGTTTCTAGCATTAAAAGCATTTCAACCACTGATAGCCCACAAACACATTCTTGTCAAATCCGACAGCATGACGACAATGTATTACCTCAACAAACAAGGAGGGACACACTCGTCACAACTGTGTCTCTTAGCACAGAAAATTTGGCATTGGGCAAGTCACAATCACATTCGCCTAATAGCACAATACATCCCAGGCATTCAGAACCAGTTGGCCGACAATCTCAGTCGAGATCACCCACAAACACACGAATGGGAAATTCATCCCCAGATCCTACAAGATTACTTTCTACGCTGGGGAACACCAAAAATAGACTTATTCGCAACAAAAGAAAACGCAAAGTTCCCAAACTTCGCGTCCAGGTACCCACACCCTCAGTCCAAGGGCAATGCATTATGGATCAGTTGGTCAGGGATATTTGCTTACGCTTTTTCCCCTCTCCCACTCATTCCTTATCTGGTAAACAAACTAAGTCAAAACAAACTCAAACTAATACTTATAGCACCAACCTGGGCTCGCCAACCGTGGTACACAACACTGCTAGATTTATCAGTAGTACCTCACATCAAATTACCAAACAGGCCAGATCTGTTAACGCAACACAAACAACAGATCAGACACCCGAATCCAGCATCGCTCAATCTAGCAATCTGGCTCCTGAAATCTTAGAATTTGGACATTTAGACCTTACACAAGAATGTATGGAGGTCATTAAACAAGCTAGAAAACCCACTACAAGACATTGTTACGCAAACAAATGGAAAAGATTTGTTTACTACTGCCACACTAATCAAATTCAGCCAGTACATGCTTCCGCAAAGGACATTGTAGGCTACTTATTGCACTTACAAAAGTCTAAGCTAGCATTCTCTTCAATTAAAATACATCTCACAGCAATATCTGCCTATCTGCAGATTACACATTCAACATCGCTTTTTAGAATCCCAGTCATCAAAGAATTTATGGAAGGACTAAAAAGAATCATACCCCCAAGAACACCACCAGTACCTTCGTGGAACCTTAATATTGTATTAACACGACTCATGGGACCACCATTCGAACCCATGCACTCTTGTGAGATGCAATACTTAACTTGGAAAGTGGCCTTTCTAATAGCTATCACATCACTTAGAAGAGTAAGTGAGATACAAGCATTTACTATACAAGAACCCTTTATACAAATACATAAACATAAAGTGGTTCTCCGTACAAATCCCAAATTCTTACCAAAAGTCATATCGCCGTTCCACCTAAACCAAACAGTGGAAATCCCATGCTTCTTTCCACAACCAGACTCAGTAGCCGAAAGAGCCTTACATACATTAGACATAAAGAGAGCACTAATGTATTACATTGACAGGACAAAACAATTTCGTAAAACAAAACAATTGTTTGTACCATTCCAAAAACCTCATGCAGGTAATCCTATATCCAAACAAGGCATTGCCAGATGGATAGTTAAATATATTCAAACTTGCTATATCAAAGCGAAAAGAGATCTACCTATTACACCAAAAGTGCATTCCACTAGGAAAAAAGGCGCCACAATTGCTTCTCTGGGGAATATACCTATGACAGCGTCTCATGCCACAAACAGATGTACACTGAGTAAGTGACATTTTATATATATATATACATATATATATATATATATATACATATATATCTATATATATATATATATATATATATTTGTGTTTATTATCCTTGACATGTTCATAAGTCATTGTGTAGTTTTTATATAAGTTGCTTGATTAGATGCTTATGAATCTGTTTTTATCTATCACAATAGATAAATATTATCTTAACTATTTATCTACAAGCATTTCACTATTGAAATATTGAGCAAATATAAAATACTGTTATAAAAGTACACAAATAAACTAGCTTCAAGTACTGTAACTCTTTGAAAGCATGTGTTTATATGATGCATCTTTAAATCTCAATATACTATGGGGGTGATTCTTACTTTGGCGGGCGGCGAAGGCCGCCCGCCAAAGTACCCCCGCCAGAACACCACACCGCGGTCGTAAGACCGCTGCGGTGATTCTGGGTTTTCCACTGGGCTGGCGGGCGACCGCCAAAAGGCCGCCCGCCAGCCCAGTGGAAAACAACCTTCCCACGAGGACGCCGGCTCCGAATGGAGCCGGCGGAGTGGGAAGGTGCGACGGGTGCAGTTGCACCCGTCGCGAATTTCAGTGTCTGCTGAGCAGACACTGAAATTCTTTGTGGGGCCCTCTTACGGGGGCCCCTGCAGTGCCCATGCCATTGGCATGGGCACTGCAGGGGCCCCCAGGGGCCCCACGACACCCCATACCGCCATGCCGCCAGGAACAGGATGGCGGTATGGGGTGTCAGAATCCCCATGGCGGCGCAGCGAGCTGCGCCGCCATGGAGGATTCTTTTGGGCAGCGGAAAACCGTCGGGAGACCGCCGGTTTTCCTCTTCTGACCGCGGCCAAACCGCCGCGGTCAGAATGCCCTGCGGGGCACCGCCAGCCTGTTGGCGGTGCTCCTGCCAACCCTGGCCCCGGCGGTCCATGACCGCCGGGGTCAGAATGACCCCCTATATCCCTTACACATTTATTCCCTGATTATGTAATCATGTAGCTATATATTTACTACTCTATACCTACTGTACAAGAGAGAAAAAACATTTTACTTTCTTGAAAGCTTTACTCCGTGTGACCATCACCCTATCCCTCTATCAGTCTATCCTCCATCTCCACTTTCTGACACATCCCAAACACATTCTACTACTATGTTCTCCAAAATAACCCTTCCCAGACTCCTCCCTCCTGTCCCCTTCCTGGCTCACCCCAAACCTCAGTTTACAACTGTGAACGTCCAAACAACCCTACTTAATTCTCCTTTGACTCCTCCCAATCCCCATTTAACTTCTATGATCTCCCTAATACTTTTCTACAGACTCTTACATCCTCCACCTCTCCTTTACTCATCCTAAACCTCATCTTACTCCCAATTAACACTTCTGGATTCTTCCCTCCCCTATCCCTCCATTATTCTATTCAAATCAACTAACAGACTAACATGTCCTCTGCTTAAATTAATTTATATCCCCCATTCTAATACTAATACTGTACTCATATTTCCCTATACTAATCCACCATTAATTCTTTTGGGTTCCGGAGTAGTGTGCTGCTCACCCAAAAGTAATTTGACGCCTCGTCAGGGGTAGTAAGTGCTATATAAACACAAATTTACAGTTAAAATTACCACTACATATTAATATGCAATATATCTCATGTTTGCTGATGAGATCTTGTTACACCATGTGGGTACTGAAATTAACATGATAAAAGAAATGACTCATACAGCCATGAACTGTGCATATTACTTGTTACTGTTTTGCGTGTACTGATCAAACTGATTAAAACAAAATTACACTTTTTCTCCCTACTGTATAGTCCTGATCCTTCCACTCAGTTAGCTGGACAGCCCATGGCCATAGGAAAGACTCAAAAGCAAGAGTACATAGTGATACTGACACTCAGCCAAAGGATGAACAAGGAAATATTGTGTCCCAAAAATGTGGTTTGCGTTGAAAGGAAAGGTCATGGCTTAATATTCTGTAGTCACAGCACCTCCGGCTTGCTCAGTACTGGACAGCAAATTAAATATAGCTCTGAGACAACTGGAGTTCTTCACAGTTATGGCCTGCAGTATCTTAGATAAATTGAATGCTCACTGAAATATTGACTGATATTCCTCCTCTAGAAGAAGCAAAAAAAGTATACCCTCGATCTGGTAAGATAAAGACCCTGACCTTGAGTACCTTCAAATCTGTAAAGACTTAGTTAACACTACATGCATAGCAATTAAGGTTCAGAGTCCAAACCACCCCCCTTTGTTCTTGTCCCAAGTTCTTCTTCACCAAGGAAAGGAGTACTTCACAAAGTACTCAAAGAGGAGCTGTGTGACCAAGGCTAGAGTCTGCTTGAAAGCCAGTCTTCCACAGGTGTAGGTCATCACCTGAAGACTGCACTTTGTGTTGAAAGAGCTGAGGGTCTGTCCAGTGCCTCGCTGCCTATCTTACCTGCTGAGAGAGGGAAGTAATTTGCTTGACCCTTCAGGTGGGAACTGTCCAGAAACTGAAACCCAACGAGGACCACCCAGAGAAAGCAAGACTACAAGATAGAGCGAAGTCAGGAGCACCTGCAATGTAAGTGGGTCTCCTTGTCTCTTTACATAGATCCTGCTGAGAAATGCATGAAAGACTTCATGAAATCAAGTTTTGCCTTGTCTGCTGGCAGCTCCTGTGGGCTGTGAACTGGTGCTGCCTGAGCCAGAAGGAAAGAGGACACATCACTTCTAAATGGAGCCCAGTTGGCATGGGAGGATGCAACTACACGTCTCTGCCAAGTGAAGTCCAGTCGAATTGGGAACAAGAAACCAAAGAAGTTGTGCCATGAAGTCCAGGCCCACCTTGCTGTAATTATCCATCATCGTTGCTGCTGAGGAGATGTTGCTATGAGGATGGAAGACGAGAGCTATGCCTGTCACATCACCCGTGAGGACGGAACGCACAGATGACACCCATCACATCACCAGATCTATGAGTCACTTACACAGGCACCACCTATGACCAAAGCAAAGAAATGAGACAAAATCGAGCACAAAGACTTATGAGTTTCTCTCCAAATTAAACCTGGCGTAAGAACTACTGGACTAAGTTGCAAATCTAAGGGGGTCATTCTGACCCTAGCGGTAATTACCGCCATGGCGGAGGTCGGCGGTGGCACCGCCAACAGGCTGGCAGTGCTCCGCCGGGCATTCTGACCGCGGCGGTACAGCCGCGGGCAGAAGCGTAAAGCCGGCGGTGTACCGCTGACTTTCCGCTGCCCATGGGAATCCGCCATGGGGATTCTGACAGCCCATACCGCCATCTGAACAGGATGGCGGTATGGGGTGTCGTGGGGCCCCCGTAAGAGGGCCCCACAAAGAATTTCAGTGTCTGCTTTGCAGACACTGAAATTCGCGATGGGTGCAACTGCACCCGTCGCACCTTCCCACTCCGCCGGCTCCATTCTGAGCCGGCTTCCTCGTGGGAAGGGTGTTTCCCGCTGGGCTGGCGGGCGGACTTTCGGCGGTCGCCCGCCAGCCCAGTGGGAAAGCCAGAATGACCGCCGCAGTCTTTCGGCTTGAACCGCTTGGCGGGCGGCGACCGCCGTCCGCCGCGGTCAGAATCACCCCCTAAATCTGTAAGGGTTCTATTCTATTCTGTTTGATTGTTACTTATTAAGCACATGGCTACTCACCAAGTGCCTCTCAGCGCGAAGATGGACAGAAACCAGAGAATCTCTTAACATGACAGTGCCATAGCCTGCTCTTGTGGCTAATTCAAACTTAAGCCACAGAATACTGGGGGTTGTGGGATCTCCTGTGTGTGGCCAGAAAATTGGAATGGGGAGGTAGTGCAACACTTACTGAGACCTGGGATACAACCCTAGATTTGCTACTAATTCTGGTTGAAATCCACCGCCTTCATCCGAGGAGAAAGCCAAGATTCTCAGTATGCCCTTTGACACAAAAACTCTTTCGGCAACATGTCATTAATAAACCACCATCCATAAATAACTGACATAGTCACCACTGTCTTCCTTGGAGCTGCAGTAAAGAAGACCTTCGTTTCATGGTGCCAGGTCTCAAGGATATAGAACTGCTTCAAGCCTGTATTGCAGCGAGGGCAGGCAATATTTACCTCTACAAGCTGTGATCAGGGTTACAGCTCAAACAGAGGCCAACAGTTTCAACTCTATCAACACAGTACAGTACAGTCAGAAAGATTCCCAGTTGCACTTTTTAAATACCACCACCATGCCTGACTCCGTAATGCTGCTTTTCCTTGTGATGAGTGATATAATATGTGAGATCAATCAGGCAATGGGGCTGGGTAATTTCACAATTTGCGTCTGAAAGGAGGAAGACCATGACCAGCCACAGGAAGCTACAGATTGTGGAACTGGGGCGCATGCTGGAATTTCTCCCAAAAATATCTCGTCACTCTGCAGCAAAGGATTATCCCTTGCATTTACAAGAACTAGAAGAGCAAGTCTTTTGCAACCAGACAGATTTTTCTATTTTATCTCGATATGCTAGTGTATAATATGTCGGAAATAAATCAATCTTGTGCATCTGTATATTACCCAGGGGCAATCGCCACTGGGTAGTTATATTTAGGATTGCCTTTCCATAGACCTGGTGTTTTTTTGGTTTGCTAATAACTTTAACGTTGTTTGACGAATCTTCAGTAAACTTTCCAAAAAAGACTAAATTTACTTCAGCAACTTCCTGGAAAGTTTCAGAGTGATCCGTCAAGCATTGGTAGAGAAGATGGGGGGTTTCCCAAAAGCAAATTTCTCCTTGCATTTTCCATAGAATTCTTTCGGAGGGGATACAGCTAAAACTGCTAAAAGGAATTAGACCAGATTTGGCAGCAAGCTAGATCTTGGCACACAGATTTTGTGATTTGGTGTAAATCTGTTCAGCAATTTCTGAGAAATTAAGGTTCAGCATTTAATATTTGTATAATCGGACAGTTGGGGCTATGAGAGTCTCGCAGGAGCGTCAATTTAAAAAGGAGCATTTAGATTGGTCCAGGGCCACCTCTCTCTCTCACTGATGTCATCAGTGATGTCATAGAACATCATGAGTGATGTAAAATGGGTGGTCTTAAGCAGTGGCGGGGTGCAAGTTATAGTTCGCTCTGCTAAATGTAACTGGTGATTTTCTGTGTTTTTTTTATTTCAAAACGTTAATGTTATGACTAACATTTTCACCTACCTATACCATTACTTTAACCTTTGTTTTTTCAGTGAATATGTAAATAAATATCTTTTATACTTTATATATTACATTGTTCTTATATATACTATATATATGTGTGTTTGTATGTATGTGTGTGTATATATATATATATATATATATATATACAGGGAGTGCAGAATTATTAGGCAAGTTGTATTTTTGAGGATTAATTTTATTATTGAACAACAACCATGTTCTCAATGAACCCAAAAAACTCATTAATATCAAAGCTGAATATTTTTGGAAGTAGTTTTTAGTTTGTTTTTAGTTTTAGCTATGTTAGGGGGATATCTGTGTGTGCAGGTGACTATTACTGTGCATAATTATTAGGCAACTTAACAAAAAAATATATATACCCATTTCAATTATTTATTATTACCAGTGAAACCAATATAACATCTCAACATTCACAAATATACATTTCTGACATTCAAAAACAAAACAAAAACAAATCAGTGACCAATATAGCCACCTTTCTTTGCAAGGACACTCAAAAGCCTGCCATCCATGGATTCTGTCAGTGTTTTGATCTGTTCACCATCAACATTGCGTGCAGCAGCAACCACAGCCTCCCAGACACTGTTCAGAGAGGTGTACTGTTTTCCCTCCTTGTAAATCTCACATTTGATGATGGACCACAGGTTCTCAATGGGGTTCAGATCAGGTGAACAAGGAGGCCATGTCATTAGATTTCCTTCTTTTATACCCTTTTTTGCCAGCCACGCTGTGGAGTACTTGGACGCGTGTGATGGAGCATTGTCCTGCATGAAAATCATGTTTTTCTTGAAGGATGCAGACTTCTTCCTGTACCACTGCTTGAAGAAGGTGTCTTCCAGGAACTGGCAGTAGGACTGGGAGTTGAGCTTGACTCCATCCTCAACCCGAAAAGGCCCCACAAGCTCATCTTTGATGATACCAGCCCAAACCAGTACTCCACCTCCACCTTGCTGGCGTCTGAGTCGGACTGGAGCTCTCTGCCCTTTACCAATCCAGCCACGGGCCCATCCATCTGGCCCATCAAGACTCACTCTCATTTCATCAGTCCATAAAACCTTAGAAAAATCAGTCTTGAGATATTTCTTGGCCCAGTCTTGACGTTTCAGCTTGTGTGTCTTGTTCAGTGGTGGTCGTCTTTCAGCCTTTCTTACCTTGGCCATGTCTCTGAGTATTGCACACCTTGTGCTTTTGGGCACTCCAGTGATGTTGCAGCTCTGAAATATGGCCAAACTGGTGGCAAGTGGCATCGTGGCAGCTGCACGCTTGACTTTTCTCAGTTCATGGGCAGTTATTTTGCGCCTTGGTTTTTCCACACGCTTCTTGCGACCCTGTTGACTATTTTGAATGAAACGCTTGATTGTTCGATGATCACGCTTCAGAAGCTTTGCAATTTTAAGAGTGCTGCATCCCTCTGCAAGATATCTCACTATTTTTGACTTTTCTGAGCCTGTCAAGTCCTTCTTTTGACCCATTTTGCCAAAGGAAAGGAAGTTGCCTAATAATTATGCACACCTGATATAGGGTGTTGATGTCATTAGACCACACCCCTTCTCATTACAGAGATGCACATCACCTAATATGCTTAATTGGTAGTAGGCTTTCGAGCCTATACAGCTTGGAGTAAGACAACATGCATAAAGAGGATGATGTGGTCAAAATACTCATTTGCCTAATAATTCTGCACTCCCTGTATATATATATATATATATATATATAGGAAATTGCCTTTACCCCACATCCTTTGTCACGCATGATTTAAAAATACACTCACACTCATTAATTCTCTCGCTATCTCTCTTTTGGTCTTAGGAAGGGTAGTGGTACAGGGTGATGAAGTGCGTTTTAGGGGCTAGGGGCGAGTACTTGTACAGGGTAGTTAGAGTAATTTTAGGTTTTAGGGGTGGGTAGTACCAAACAGTGCAAAGGGAATTTTTTCGGTGTAGGGGTGGGTAGCGGTACAGGGTGGTAAGTGTAATTTGAGGGTTTAGGGGTGGGTAGTGGTACGGGTAGTTTTAGAGTTTAAGAGGTGAGTAGTGGCACAGGGTGGTAAGGGTAATTTCAGGGTTTAGCGGTTGGCAATGGCAAGGGTGATAAGGATACTCTTATGGTTTAACGGTAGGAAGTAGTAAAGGGTGGTAAGGATAATTATCGGTTTTTAGGGGTGGGTAGTGGATAGGGTAATTTTAGGGTTTAGGGGTGGTGTAGTGGTAAAGGGTGGTAAGTGTAATTTTAGGGTTATGGGGTGAGTAATGGTAAGAGTAATTTTAGAGTTAAGAGGTGGGTAGTGAGCGTGTTTGTGTGTGTGTGTGTGTGTGTGTGTGTGTGTATATATAATTTATATAGTTACAGTAGTTATACTTATCTTCTGAGTGGGTGTAGTCATGCTCGACAATAAACCAGCACTGAGACAAGAGGATGTGACATTTAAGCTGCTGTTTACTGCAGGCTCCATCCCTAGTCGCCTACAACATGTCCTATTTTATATACGGTGCTTAATGTTCCAGTTCACGATGGGTTTATTAAGAAGAACATGGGTGTTTGAAAAAACAGTACACGGTCTCCCTTACGTGATGGGTCCAAAGCCAACTACGAAAGATGTATTTTTTTATTATGTTTTTCTTATTAAAAAAAGCACATGTGAAACATTATGCCGTTGGGAAAAGCTATCACTATAAAAACAGAACAATATGCCTTGGTTCGATTATTGTATTAAATGCAGAAGAGTAGTACTCCGCGTATTGAATTGTCAAACAATAAATGAAAGTAACTGAGTTATACAACTTTGGCTAAGTAGTTTAACGTAGTGGGAAGCACATTCCAAGAAATCAAAGGAATGCTTGCTTACATTACATAGGCATCCAACAGAAAGACATCTAAATAGAAAACTAAATAGAACTGTGAACTGCAAAGTATCAGTAGTATATGAACATAGTTATGCTAAGGTATTTTCTTTTGTGTTAGAGGAACACATTTCATTACCGGCATTAAGAAGTTTAAAAGCAGACAGAAGTGAAAACAATAAACTCTGTCTTTTCAGGCCCCTGGTCAAGCAGTAAATGAGCCAGTGATGTTTGGTTCCCTTCTATAAAGATAACACCTTTCTTCACCGGCTATTTGACCTACAAGTCTTAGCAGTTGTAACAGTTATAAAAACAAAATAACAGCTTCTGGCATCCCAGCAGAAGGCATGCTATGGGAGCTCGTGACGCACACCCTGTGAAAAGTGTCCTCTTAACAAAACATTCATTTTCGTGCATAAAATGTGCCTCGTAAATCACAACAAAAACCAAAACAGCCGCTGGTAACAGTGACTTCAGAATCCACAAAATGTCTTACAGAAGCCGTACATAGAGCATTGAGGAGGAGAAGCATGCAAGGCCAGATAGCTTTAAAACATGCATTCTCCTAAAGTGCTTCACAGAAAAGAAAAATAAGTTCCCAAAAAGCGAGTAGTCGTGAAAGAATACAAGGAGCCACTCAGGGAGGTGGTATGCCCCACGGGAGGGACTTACTCAAGTTAGGCACCCTAAAACACAGCCAGTGAACAGTAAGCAGGCAAATCTGAGGACAAAAAGCAAAGCTAATGGTAAGCAGTGGGCAAATGCATTTCTTGCTCATCTTCTAGCATGTCCCTAATATGTCTTTACTGCCAGACAGCCCAGATGTCTGGTAGGTTTTGACCTAAACAGTCCTTTGGACTGGAAACCCCTTAAAGTCTTTATGTTGCTGCAAGAGGGAGAGATCCTAATGTTCTGGACCCAGAGGATGTCTGCTTTCACCCACCCATACACCCAAACCAGCAGTACTGAGAGATTCTCAGTGGCAGGGCAGCACTACCAACTCAGAGCACATCATCTTTGGAGTCAGGACCACAGGTACTTCCATATGTTGTCAAGTAACTGGTGAACATGCCATAGGAAGAGAAAACCTACGTTTCGGTGAAGGCCTGCTATGAAGCGCAACTGTACTGCAGCAATTTCCCCAGGCAGCTTCTGGCATCCCAAACAGTCTTACCCAGTGGATGGCTGCAGTTGTAAGGCTTGGGTAGGTGGTATGGGTCGTCACAACAATCTCATGAGTCATTGCCACAAAGAAGTTCTCCTGTTGTGGAAATATCCAGAAAACATCAACACAAGCTTCCCTTTTCAGGCAACAACTGAGAGGATCACCATGATAACAGATGCCTCCATGGACGGCCGGGTCTCACATACAGCATACACATTATCCACAAGAGGCATGCAATTGATGTTTGAGAAATTCTTCTACATCACAGTCTTTGAGTTTCAGTCCATTTGATAAGGTATCCAATTGTTTCTACAGTGGCTGACAAACCAAACTGTTCTAATCTGATTCAGCCACATAACCTCTATGTATTACATTGCGAAACAGGCCAGTACAAGACCCTGTCTGAGGAATCACAACAACTGTGAGCCTTGGCAACAGGAAACAGAGTAGCTATATCTTGAGTTTTATCTACCAAGGGTTCAAAACATGCAGAGAGATGTCCTTAGCCATTACTTATTGGATTATCACCAATGGAACTCCACAGCCAACAACTTTAACGTATCTTATGAAGCGGAGTTATTCCACACTGGACCTGTTTGTTATCCTGCAGAACAGAAAATACCCTCTTATGCTAGCAGCTTCTGAGAACCAGCAACAATGCCTTCTCGATGACATGGTTGACTGTTTTCATCTATGTCTTTCTGCTGTTTCCTCTCATTCCCCAGGTTCTAAGGAAGGCTGTAACAGTCATATTTGTTGATACTGACAGTTTCAGCATGGCCAGGCCAATTTTGGTGCACAGGTCTAGGATGACTGACTGACATTCATCTATCCCACTGAAGATTTACCCCCAAATTCTTGTCCAAGATCAATGGGCATGTCCTACATCACAATTTGAAGTCGCAGAACCAGATAGTGTGGGTACCTGCCCCTCTCGAGTTGAAGCATTGGGAGATCTCGGCAAAGTGCCGAGTTATACCAGCACAAGCAGTGTGACTGTGATGACCACAAAGTACAATGCTAAGTGGAAACTTTTCTGCTTATGGTTCAACATTAAAGGACTAAACCATGTTTCATTACAACCACACCAAATACTACCGCATGGTTCTTCCCTTAGTGAAGGAAAGCCTATATGAATTTCTTCAGCTAGCGTTCAGTTATTAGCAATTTCAAAGGTCAGAAGATGTGATGATGGTGCATATTTGTTTGCTCAAAGGATCATTAACTGATTCATGGAGGGTTCCTGCCTGCCTCAGGTTCCATGGGAGCTGAACATAATTCTCAGTCAGCTGATGCTGCAGCCCTTTGAGGCCATCAGCTGGGTGGATCTCAGATATTTCTTGCAGAAGACACTTCTCCTTCTCTGCCTTTAGTCAGAACTTAAAACGTATCCTGTGCAATCAGAGCCATTATGGCTTTTTGGGGAAGTAGACTGCTTAGCACTTTCAGCTCACTGGCTAAAGCTTAGGTTGTTTCATATGAGGATGCAGCACTAAATAAATACTGCTGTTTGGACCTATGGCTGTTTTAACATGGTTGATTGCTATTTTAAGAATACAGAAGATTCTCAGCCTGACAAGGGAGAATGACTCAAGCATGTGATTTTCTGAAAGTCCCACACTGGAGAAATGGAGTTACAGGTAAATAACCAGTTTCAAATACTTTAGGCCTCCTTAAATGATGACTTAACGTTTGACACAACTGATTCGTTCAGGAATCCTACTGAACTCCTGCAAACCATATGAGACACCAACCCTTTGCTCCTTAAAGCAAAAATAATGCAAGAGTAGGGCATCTCATGAAAACCTATAGAGATGTAAACGGCTATCTTAGTCTTAATTATCGTGGCAGAAAAATAGGTGAGCTTTCTTTAAGAGATCTGCATTTAAGTTTCCTTAAGATGAGTAATACTGAGAGTGACCACGCATTTATGCCTATGGTTTTGACAATATTGCAACTTAATCAAGTGCGACAACCAGCTCACTTGGTCTTGGAAACTATAAACAATCTGAATATTTTTATCTCTCTTAAAGTTTTCTCAGAAATAGTGGGATATTTTATTCATGGCTTTAAAATGACAGAAGCTGCTCTTGTGAGTTGGGTAGTTTTGTGCCTATCAAAAGTCAATAGACTAAACAGAAGTTGAGTTTTTAGAATTTGAGTACCAGTTGCAGAAATATCTATATCTATATGTAGGGCAGCCACATGGATCACTTGTCCACCATTTGCAGTCATTGGCTGGATGCATCTTTGTCTCGAGATGCAGCCTTAGGTCTGAAAGCACTGCACAGCCTGGCGTATGCGCTGTTCTTCTTCTCAGTATTTTAGAGGTTGTATAATCAAATAGCCTTTCATTTGAGATAGAAGGAGAGCAGGGTTTGTGTATGCAATAACAACCTTTAGGGTGAATCAGAACCCATAGTTTTGTTGCAGCCATTTGTTAACAGTGTAAAGCAATCAGCAAGAGATCATTTATAATCATAGTTACGTTCACTCAGAGTATAAAGACAAGAGGGTGGGTATTGATACCTCAATGTTTTCTCTTTACAGGTTCTATTCAGCCTGTGTGGTGCTTGGATTGCAGTTTCTGCATGATCACAAAATAGTCTACCGGTAAGAAAGAAGATTAACTTGTTGCACATTATAAACATTAAGGGAAAAGTGTGAGGAACACTACAGACCACGTATAATGTGGATCAGGAAAAAATGGACATTTTCGGTAGCAGCATTGAGTGAGACTATACTTCTATATTGGTCTTTTCACAAAAGAAATGATATGTCAAAAGTGCAAATATCGCACTACAACCAATGTGAACTCGAGATAGTACCTGCCAATAAACAGTGTGCGCTCCAAGCAACACAAGCCAGGGAGCATAGTAAACCCCAGGAAGCACCAGCCAAGAAGCAGTGTGTGTTTCAGGCAGTACTACCATAGGAGCACCACTGTGAGCTGCAGACAGTGCCTTCTGATATACATAGTGAATTCCCTACATTACATGCACATGTGGAGACTCAATAATAAATTGCTATTATCTGATGTGGGTGGGATACTTGATAATGCCAGATTACAAATAAAATTATGTTGTTTTTTCTTTTCAGGGACCTTAAACTGGACAACTTATTACTCGACACTGAAGGTTACGTGAAAATAGCTGATTTTGGGTTATGTAAAGAAGGTATGTTAGCGGTTGTTTAATTGCTTGACAAAGTGAGAAGTATATTTCCCAGCAAATTAGAACTGTTGACACCATACTGGTGACTTAGACTGAGGCTTAGCTGAGTTGCGGCAAGTGTGTTTGTGGCTTTGGGGGGGTCTCTTAGAGAGTTCCCAGTCTACTTTTAGATGGAGTTGGATGGGAAAGCTCACTTAGTGAAGTCTAGCTTGAAGAGTGTTGATTTTTTGGGTAGAGTGTTTCTCTTTCAGTGTGAGCTTGCTTGAGTATAATTGAAGTGGTGACCAGCAGGGAAGATCTCCCATTGAAGGCCAGCTTATCTACAGTTGGAAATGTCATGTGCTGGGGAGGTTTCATAGTGACAGCCTGGGTTTGGTTTGATTATTTCTTGGTTAGGGGGGTCTTAGTGATAGCTAACCTAGGTAAAGTAGAATTGTTACCTAATGCTGCAGTTATCTTAATGAATGCAAGCTACTCCCACATTTGGATCTTTCATAGATTTACATGCTTCAAATACCCTCATCAAAGGCTCAAATGCTCAGATTTTCTGCAGTGTGTCCAGTGTAAGGAAATCACCTGCTGCTGGTCTCCCAGTCACCGTCACTTTTTCCAATCTCTGTATTTTGCCTTCTTGATACATTTTCATTCTCCGCTTTATAAAGGGCTTACAGCAACACTTTTTCACCTTTTGTGTGGTAGTTAAGAGCAGCGGAGACCTCTTCAAAATGTCTGAGATACTTTCAAAGAAGTCTGTCTTCACAGCTTGCAGTTCCTCTGCCAAAAAGATAATGTACATAAATTCCCCTCACTACTCTTCATCTGTTCTCTTGCACCTGGTCATAAATAAAGTATAAGACATCTGCTTTACATTTTCAGTAAAAGATTCAAAGACCATAATAGACTTCTACCATTGCTCTTTTGAAAGAAAAGTCTGCTAGTACTTCAAGTTTTGCTCCTAATAAAGTAGAAGCTTGATGTTGACCTAGAACTAAAGCAAAGACTTGAACTGCACAGTTATCTTCACACATAGAGGACATTTCAAAAATAGGCACCCACAACACTTTTTTGAGAAGCTCAGTCTCTTCAGGTTCTGTTGATACTTCATTAACAAAAATAGAAATTGGCAGTTTATTGCCTCATCTGCTTGTTAAGCTGACTTCTGCTGAGTTGCTTTCACAGCCGACAGTTGCCACCTCACCAACTGTCTCCATCCACCAGTAATCACCTCTGAAGTTAGATGCCCCACAGTTGAACCGATCAACAGTTTTGTACTTCTCTGTTTTCTGCCCATAAGTCAGATGTGCCTCTGTTGTTCTATTGTCTACTGCAGCTGCTGCAGTAACAGCCTTGTCATCTTATCCATCAGGACGGCATTCACATTGGTTATGTTTAGGGTCCTCGAACGCTTCAGAGGCTTTCGATTACGGACTGAGCGCACCCTGAGCTCCACGCCAGAGTTTCTCGAGTTGAGAGTCAACTCCCACCGATTGTGGGTTCTAATGTAGTTGATCCATTGTTGGCAGTGACTATGGACCACCTATTGGTTTTGTATTTTTTCTTCCCTTGAGCCTATTAATTGAGCAGAAGCATCACATAGAGGTTCTGACAAATGCCATTACACCTCTTTTGAGGGTCTAGTTGGCTGAAATATGTTGCCCTTCATCTAGTGACACATGGAGTCAAGGTCAGTTGACCACTGCAGTGTCCCTTCTCTCCTTTTTAATCCTGACCCAGTCCAGCATTAATAAAGTTGTACGCCTGCTCAGGAGTAAATTTTAATCTTTTTTTTTAACTTAGTGCACACTCTGCAAGCCTCACCACCTGCTAGTTCACCATAGGGCTTCTACCAAATCTCTTAAAACATCCGAAGAGCACCTCCTTCTTAGAGAGGTATTTATGACTTCCACTGTGATCAGCTGTCACAATGAGAAGAGAATCCCAATGATGAAGCATGCCACCCCTTGTGGATGAGGGCATTTGTCCTTAAAAAGTAGCTTTTCTGTCCAGCTGGGGGGGTTCTAACGCTTTCTGACTGTCCTCAGACCCAGGTGTTTCTGTGTGTGTTAGATATAGAAGATGGGAGTGTAGACCTGCAGGTCTCTAAATCTCCCTTGGCCCATCTTTTGTGGTTATTTATACTTTCATCATCAGCCACAGAGTTTACCACAGCTGCTTTTCTACCTCTAGATCATCCTTTGTAGTCTGTTGCCTCGTTACTTGCCCAGCCATTGTCTTTTTTGTCCTGTCTTACCCGTCTCACCCATTACTTGGAGGCAGATTGCTAATTTCATTGGTTTCCTCACCTGTTATGTATGATGCAGTTCAGTGGAAGAAGATGGAGAAACTCATCCAGCTTCTTCCAGGCCAGTTCAGTCTTTCCCATCTCACAGATTACATCTACTGTACCGATGAAGACTGTTCTTATTCCCTCTATCAGAATACCTATTAAGCCTCCAGCCAGATGGTTATGGGATTCTTCTACTGAGCAAGACGGTGAGGGTGATAAAAACAGGATGACAATGAACAACAGAAAGAACACATGATAGTTCTCCTCATGAGGACAACTCATGTTCAACAAAAATCAGTAAAGACCTTACACCCATCATATTGTACACTTTGGGAATATTACCATGGACCCCCTCTTATGCCGCACCACAGAGATAACACGAAATATCATAGGCCCCAAAATGCCTGTGGTAGAGGTTCAGCTAGGGGAACTGATTTCACCTGTACAGAATGGTTCAGGATAAATACCAGGCATTTCCACCTGTAATGCCTCTTTGGTGTCTGTGTCAGCACCTCATGTTACATCAGGGTCACCACAACCTACTTTGCTGCAATCAGTTATTCTTCCCGTTTCACAGACCTAGCAAAACCTCCTCTGCCTTCTTCCTCAACCTCCATACAAACATAGGAGGATACAGACTATGATTATGATGGCGATGGTCCTGGTGAATGGGAATGTACAGGCGAAGGCACGCAGGACCAGCTCGATACCGAAGCTCAGCTGCTGATTGCTAAAGATGCAGAATGGTATACTTTTGTCATTCCAGACAATACTAGTCCAGAACCAGCTCCTAGGGTCACTCCTTCGGATATTAGCTGTTGTCATAGTCTGTTGAAAAAGGCATCAGTTTAGCCTGCCCATTTCCTACAATGAAAAATTAGTTTTCTTTTTGAGTTTAAAGAAAATGCCCAAATGGAACGACCTCCCCCGCCTCAGTTCTTCAGTTCCAAAAAGAAATTAAAGGCTTGTCTCTTTTCCTATCCCCAACCCTTTTTCGGCCCATACAGCTCCTTCTTCAGCATCAGGATACCATCTTACGTGAGTTGTGTGCTACACAAATACACATAAAATAGTAACAAGTAGCTATCATGGCTATCCTTGTTTTGGATCACCTATGAGAGGAAGGTCTGATTACAAATGAAAGATCCAGGTTGTGCTTCAGTTAACTCTTCAATCTTGGAAAAAACATAAGGCTTCAGACACCACTATATCTTACCTTCTAAAGTGGAGATGGATTCAATGGTTTCAGCTGGAGCTTCATATCAGTAAAGAAATACTTTCTTCTGTGTACTGCACAACTAGACCAAGAGGACTGCACTTGTGACTTAGGGCCACATGTAGTAAAGTCCGAGATTGCGACTCGGAAATTGCGAGTCTGTCCGACTCGCAATTTCCGAGTCGCAATCTCAGATGCAGAACGGTGTCTCAGACACCGCCTGCGACTCGCTATGGGGTCGCAAAGACCCACCTCATCAATATTCATGAGGTGGGTCGCATTTTGTGACCCCATAGCGAGTCCCTGCACTCACAGGGATGGTGGCCTGCTGAAGTCAGCAGACCTCCATGTCTGTGACTGCTTTTTAAATAAAGCAGTTTTTTTTTTTCATTTTGCAGCCCGTTTTCCTTAAAGGAAAACGAGTTGCAAAATGAAAAAAATACCGAAACCATTTGGTTTCGTGTTTTCAGAGTAGGCAGTGGTCCATAGAACCACTGCCTACTCTGAAAAAATATTTTTGTTGACATTCACAAAGGGGAAGGGGTCCTCTGGTGACCCCTTCCCTTTTGCAAATGAGTTACCACCAGTGTGACAATGGTGGTAACTGCGAGTTGCTTTGCGACCGCATTCGCGGTCACAAAGCAATTCTGAATAGCGATGCGAGTCGCAAATAGGAAGGGAACACCCCTTCCTATTTGCGATCGCATTCACAAATTGCGAGTCGGTACCGACTCGCAATTTGTGAATGTGCATCGCGTTAGGCCGTTTGCATGGCGCAAACTGCGATTTTCGCAGTTTGCGACATGCAAACGGCTTGCTACATCTGGCCCTTAATGGGCAAACCTTCAACTCTGGTAACATTGTGAATGCTTTATCCATTTGGTAGCAGCAAGACAGAGTGGTATACTATATCTCCTTTTCATTGAAAAGCTGTCTGAAGAGGGCAAGGTTCCCTCTACAGCCAGACTGAAGCAAGGTGAAATGACTTTGTTGCCACTACTTGACACATCCATTGATGAGTCTGTGGTCAATTTCAGGAAAATAGGTAACACACATTGCATTTCCATACAGAAGTCAGAAGTAGAATCTAGTCAGAGATGTAGAGGGGTTAATCCTCTTGTTTTCATGTCATGCCTGAGGAGGAGGATTTCCTATTTATACACTCAAAATCAGATCACTCTGTGCAATTTGTCACTATGCTCAAGGGAATGCTTAGGGCAGCTCCTGCCATCTTTGCTCAATGGATCAAGGCCAAGGTTGTTATGCTTCACTTAGAGAAGATTTTAACCCCCCCACCCCCATCCGACCCCCTATACATCAAGGGGGTTATTCTAACTTTGGAGGAGGTGTTAATCCGTCCCAAAAGTGACGGAAAAGTGACGGATTTACCACCAGCTGTATTACGAGTCCATTATATCCTATGGAACTCGTAATACGGCTGGTGGTATATCCGTCACTTTACCGTCACTTTTGGGACGGATTAACACTCCTCCAAAGTTAGAATAACCCCCCAAGTGTCATGTGCCCTCTGACTGGTGGTGCACACTGCTTGTGAATGAGCCTCTGCACAAGCCACTCGGAACGTGCCTCCCCCACATAGAGAGCAAACTCATTGACACAGCCGGGAAAAGGATAGCAGATAGACCTACCACTCAGAGGCAGATTGCAAATTCCATTAGATTCTTCTCATGTTATGGCAGGGCTCAGTGGTAGGAGATAGAGGAACTCATCCAACGTCTTCCTGGCCAGTTCAGGAAAAGGAAGGAGGAAATAATAGCAAAAGGGAAAACCACTTTAAACACCACTTTACACTGTGCCTCTGAAGCTGCTGACACCACTGTGAGAGAAGTAAACATCTCCATCACGCTTAGCTGCCATCACGCTTAGCTTTGCAAATCTGGCTACAAGCTAGAAGTCCAGCGACATCTCAGTAACCTGCCTTTCGATGGAGTGCATCTCTTTCGAACCTAGGTTAATGAGACTAGAAAAAAATTAAAAGGGACACTATCTTGCAGAGTCAATGGGTCTCTTGCCATACAGCAAAGACCGCTTCCCCTGAGCAATCACACACATACCAAAAGCAGCAGTAGTCACCCCATAAAGGCAGCAGGGGCTACGGCTATAGAGCATCTACAACAAAGGTAGAGGTAGAAGGGCCTACAGCAATGGCCTACTTCTCCCACATTACCTCCCATCAAGCAGCACTGGTAGGGGGGGATTTCAAGATGTCCTTCCACGCTAGGAGGAAATCAAACTGATGGGTTCTTACAGTCATCACCCACGGGTATTGCCTAAAACTGCTCTCAACCCCACGAAACATTCCACCCCAGTCTCATACCATGAGCTCAGACCACCTCCATTTCTACACTAGAATGTCATATCCCTTTTCCTAAAACAAGCAATAGAAGCGGTGCCTCATTATCAACGAGGCCAAGGAGGTTACTCTCAATATTTACTCCTCCCCCCAAAAAAGCCAATGCTCAATCTCAGGACTCTCCACACGCACATTTTCTCAGAAGATTTCCACATGGCAACCCTACAGGATGTGATCCCTCTACTACAGCAAATCAACCTCATGATGGTGCTAGACATCAAGGTCTCTACTTTCGTATACCAATCCACCTTGCTCATCAGCGCGATCTCCGGTTTATGGTAAGTGGGTAGCACTTCCAATACAAAGGGCTCCTTTTCAGCCTCAAGGGTCTTCAAAAGATGCCTACCAGTTGCCACCACAGGGGAGAGGGCACTCACGTTCTACCCTACTTAGATGACTGGCTGATCAAGATGGCTAGCAGGCAGCAGTGCTGAAGCCACATTGAAGCTACCATCTCTCTTCTCCATAGTAAGGGTTAAGTCCCACCTCCAGCACCTTCGTGTGCAACCTTTTCTCATGTCCATCCTAAATGCTGTTACTGGTAAGGCGTACCCAAACCAACAAAGAGTGCTAGCTTTCCAACAGCTGCTGTCTCCCAGTCAAATGGTCCTCTTGCAGTCAGAATAGGTATGTGCCTCCTAGGCATGATGCCCTTCTGCATAGCCATAGTTCACCATTCCAGACTCCACATAGGTCTGCTATCAAAGCACCTCTCAGGATAGTGGTCACAAGCAGAGGGTCACAGGGCA
The DNA here is from genome assembly GCF_031143425.1 of Pleurodeles waltl. Classification (NCBI taxonomy): domain Eukaryota; kingdom Metazoa; phylum Chordata; class Amphibia; order Caudata; family Salamandridae; genus Pleurodeles; species Pleurodeles waltl. The sequence goes on along the minus strand of NC_090443.1, from coordinate 432,186,501 downwards.
GATCTAGTGTTGATAATGGCCAATACTTATTGCTCTCTGCAGGAGTGGAACATCAACAGCTTGTTGCAGGGCAGTCCCTATATAGACATCATCCGCAAGTGACCACAAGAGACACCTCCCTCTCAGGATGGGGGCTCATTTCCAAATCATGAAAATTCGGGGTTTGAGATTCCCTCATAAAAAGGTCTCCAAATCAATTGTCTAAAGCCTCTAGCCATTCTCTTAGCTGTAGAAGTTTTCTTTTAAAACTTCCGTGCAAGGTAGTCCTCGTCAAAAAAGGCAATATGACCACCATGTATTACCTACAGAAACGGGAGGGGGTGGGGTGGGGAGATGGGAGGTAGGGGGGCATTCACTTACTTCAGCTTTCAGCATTAGCACAGCAGATATGGCCGTAGGTCATACACTATCAGATATACTTACTAGCAGTGTATCTTCTAGGAGTGGATAACAGCTTTGCAGAACTCCTCAGCAGGATGCATCAACAAGTCCATGAGTAGGCACTCCATTTACAAGTCCTCCTCTCATACTTCCACTGCTGTCCCACAAATAGACCTCTTCACCACTCACGAAAACACAGAATGTCAAAGCTTTGCCTCGAGTTCCCACACCCCCAGAATAGAGGCAATGCTCAATGGATGAATTAGTCAGGAGTATTTGTTTACGATTTTCTTCCTCTCCCATTTCTTCCATTTCTGGTGAGGAAGCTTTGGCAAACCTTTCACTCTCATTTTGGTATCTTCCACCTGTGCCAGAGAACCCTGGTTCTCAACACTCCTCAGGAGTTCCGTCACTTGCGACGACAATCTCCCCAATGGCTGGACTTTCACACACAAAAAAAACTGTCACCTGTGTTCTTAGAGCCTGATACCTCCGTTTGCCACAAGAATGCATAGGCATCCTAAAAAAAAACCTCACAGACCCACTCCCCACGCTTGTTATGCCACTAAGTGGCCACTTCATCCCCTTAAACCCACTGTCCACTACCTACTTCATCTTCAAAAGACAGGGTTAACTTACACATCCATATGCCTATACTTAGCTGCAGTAGCCACTTACTTACAAAACAGAGAACATTCTTAAGTTCTTAGTTGCAGTAGCCACTTACTTACAAAACAGAGAACATTCTTAAGTTCTTAGTTGCAGTAGCCACTTACTTACAAAACAGAGAACATTCTTAAGTTCTTAGTTGCAGTAGCCACTTACTTACAAAAGGGAGACCATTCTTCAGTTCCTGTCATTAGGGCTTTTATGGAAGACCTCAAGAGTCATTCCACCCAGGGTTTTGCCCCAAGTTCCTCCTCAAGGTTATATCTCCCTTTCACTGCAACCAAACGTTTGACCTGTCAGTCTTTTTCCCTCACCCAGACTCCGTGGCTATAGGACCTCTTCATACACTAAATGTCAAATATGCTCTGATGTAGTATACAGGCAGAACTAAACCCTTTCATAAAACTCAGCAATTAGTTGTCACCTTTGCTAAACCTCATAAAGGTCAGGCAATATATAAACCTGGCATAGCTAGGCGGGTTGGCAAATGTATCCAAACCTGCTATGATAATGCCAAAAGAACTCTGCCTATCCCTCCTAGGGTACACTCAACCTGTAAGAGGGTTGTAACAATGGCTTTCGTAGGAAACACTCCCATAGTCGCCATGGTTTTCTTGGGAAACATTCCTATAGCCAATATATGTAAGGTAGCTAAGTAGTCAACTCAACATACTCTGATCAAACACTATTGTTTAGATGTGTTGCAGTAGGCTAGAGGTGGCCAGACAGACTTGAGAACAGTGTTTCAGACATCTGCATCTTACGCTAGCTAACCACCGCTTTCTGGGATACTATTTACAGTCTAAGCAGAGTATCTGTATCTACAATCCCGCATGCTAAGAACATTAAATGTTACCCTGTAAGCATCTGTTTGTGGCATGTAGTGCTGTAGACTTGCATGCTCCCACCCACCCACCTACCAAGGAGCCAGTGTCCGTTGCATGTCTTCTTCCTCAGCACTTAAACCTCACACGATCCTCACTTTTCACTCCATACTTTCACCCGCTATGCGAAAAACAATCTGACTGTGGAGTCAATGGCCATGTGAATACGTGCTGAGAAAGGAGTCCCTCAATACCCCGTGACTCAACACTTCTTTAAAGAAAAACAACTTGAAGCATCCCAGCCCAACATGAGATGGCAGGAGTATACTGAGCATGTGGGTCTACAGCACTACATGCTACAAACAGCTGCTTACAGAGTAAGTAACATTTTCCTTCTGTAACGTTTGTATTTTTCATAAATTCACATGTGATCCACCTCCTTCCCTTTTCATTAGACTCCATCTCTCTCCACCTCTTTGGCTGAAGTATGAGTGAAATAGTGTTGTGGTTATACTGCGGTGCTCATTGAGTTTACATGTGCACTGTTATTGACTACCGACAGGTGAGAATAATTCAAGCATGTGTACCAAAACTGGGGTTCTGTCTTTAAAAGTACATAACAGTTTTCTTCTGTATGGTTGGAATTCTCAGCTAGTGATGGAGTCCCAGAGAAGGCTAGTGTGGGTACAGTTGACTTTTTAACTGGTGGGGGAATTGTTTTGATGAAAGCTGTCTTAACTACAGTTGGAAATATTGGGGAGGCATCTGAGTTGAGGCAAGCCTTCATACAGTAGAGTTGTTGGTTAGTGCAGAAGGGCTCTGTGAATGCTAGACTATGTAGAGTTGTATGTTGTTTGGTCGAGCGCATTCCCAGTTAAAAGCTACCTTATTTCCATTTGAATTGTCGGTTCATGGAGGGTACCTTCAGTGAAATCCCGCCGGGGTAAAATTGAACTGTTGCTGGTGCGTGAGTTCTTTCAGTGAAAGCAAGCTTATCTCCAGTCGAGTGGCCTGCTGATAGCAAAGTCGCTCAATGAAGTCTATCCGGGGATACAGCTGAATTGTTGCTTGTGGGGCAGTCTCGATAAAAATCTTGCACTTTGGTTAGGTTTCATCCTACATACCGGTGGTAATATAGATGGATGTTTTAGAGCACTATGCTAGGAGCATAGTATAATGTTGGCAATGAGAGGTCTTAGTTGGAGCCGAAACTAGACAGTACCCTTCTACGAGTAAGTTTTGAGGCCCCATGCCAGATCTGGCTTCAGCAGTGGTAATAGCCCTTGTCATTAGGTTAGGTGACTCAGTGTGGATTGAGTCTGGGCGCAGGCAGAGATGGTTGGGAGTGGTCTCTGTGTGGTCACAGTCTGAGTGTAGCTTGAAGAGTTTTCGCAGAGGCGCTCGCTCACTTTGGAGCCTTTGCATAGGTGTACAGCAATGGTAAGGTGAGTTCTCACTGTGGCTGTAGTGTAGGTACAGTTGGAAATGTTTGTGCAGTGGATCGATCATTGATGATGGGGTTTGTGGGTGTCAGGCATCCATGTCATCTAGATGGAGTTGGAACGGTTGCTAAGGAGGGGTCTTGATACAAGAACAGCTGTAGAATGAAATGCCCCTTTAAGGTGGCTTTGACGTGAGTACAGATGTACATATGGTGACCCTCAGCAAGGCTTTCCAGTTTAGTTTCTTCTGAAGCAGGTGTGATGGAGTGACTGGAGGAGACTTTCCTTATGAAAGTTGTGTTTCCTTGTTTGCATGCATGTTGAGCTGCAACTAGGAGGGTTTCTGAACGGCTGCATACACAGAGTGTGTTTTTCCTACCTTGTTTTGATGAAAAATATAGAGGGTGCACGGCGGTCTAGCCCCAGCCTTCTCCTAAATAGATATCTGAAATTAGGTAACTGCTATTTCTACCCAGTGACGTGTTTTTATCTCGCTTAGGCATGGGCTTTGGAGACCGCACCAGCACTTTCTGTGGTACCCCAGAATTTCTTGCTCCAGAGGTGCTAACGGATACATCTTACACACGAGCAGTGGACTGGTGGGGCTTTGGTGTCCTGGTGTATGAGATGATGGTGGGAGAGGTAAGCTTCAAACCGTCATAAGAGGATGTCAGGGTTTCAGCCATTTCTCATGGCTTGCCCACTTCTTTTGAGCCGTAAATGAGGGCCATGTTTAGTGAGTTTTAGCATCTATCTTTTTGCTTATGTATACTTATAGGCTGGCAGAGGCTATGGATGGTAGTATATTTTTTCTATACGATAGTAATGGGTGTGAGCAGTACCTCTTATTCCTCGGAATCATTATTTATTAAATTAGATTTTTGTAAAGCAGGAGCATACTAGAAGAAAATGAAATAAATGTATGAGATCAAATAATGTTTAATTATGCATTGGTCCAGAAAATTAACTAATAGATTTGATACAGCAGCAAACAATTATGATTTAAAATGACCAAGAGCAAGGAAAAATATATGTATGTGGAAGTTTGGCAATTCAAAAATCATTTGATAATAGAGGCAAAAAAGTAGGTTTTATCTGCAATTAAGTACGGTCTGTGGTCCATGAGACTTCAGAAAAGGAGGGTTGCAGAAGAGCTGCTAGTATAGTTTCCGCTAGTGCGGGCGACCTGCCCCGGACCGTAATCATTCGTGATCCTGCGTATAGATTTGCAGCGCCCAAAATTCAGTTGGGAAATAAATGATAACTGCGTGGTATGTCAACGTTTCGATGTTTTATTGTGCGAGTTGGTAAACCTTTTGCCATAAGTTTGCCTTTCCTTTTGTTTGTACTGTAAAAGTTAGTAAAATGCTAGAAATAAGAGGCAGCGTGACTAGTTATTTAAAAATAACTCGCAAGATAAACACAACTTCCCATTTTTTTTGCACTTGTGCCAGTGTACTACTAAGAGCTCGTACTTTAGGTGATATGGTAACTGAGTTCCAGGGAGATTAAGGGCCAGATGTATCAAAGGATTTTACCCATTTATGTCTATGGGAAAATGTGTTGGTACATATGTCCCTCAGTGACTTGTGCAGGATCACATAAAGTAGTGAAGTAGGGATGATGAAGCAGAAAATGAAGGTTTTGATTTATTAACGCATAAACGTAGTGTGAAATAATCATGTGTGACATAAACCGAACTAATAAAGATTGTACGGGGACAAAATGTGCCCTCAGAGTAGTTTGCCAACATTTATACGCGTGCTTTATATAACGTGGTGTATTAGAATTGCACTAATCCGACATAATCATAAACGTATGCTACGATTTGCTTGTTTGAAATGCGTTAGCTTAGCATTACTTTAGAGGAGGCTTTGGCCTAGTGGCCTGGTCTCACGGTTTAGATGTTCGTATTTTTCCAATGTGCTATTAAACGTGTATTTTTGCTTGAAGCTGTACTTTTCCACAGAAACTGTTCACATGCTTATCTTAAAGTTTCGTGCCAGCATGGCATATTTTCTCTTTAATTCAAGGTCGACTTGCAGGTGCGGACAATGGAGGCTCTGAAAGTGAGCTAATTGGGGGACAATGTTGCGATTTGCGTACCCATCTCCAAGGATAATGTATGCTTAAGTAAAAGCTTGAGAACTGTCGTTTTTGATTGGACAATTTGAAGCTAACCTATGAACCCTCCAATGGAGACCCTACTGGACTCGAACTGTTGTCTATAAAACCCAGGTGCACGAGAGGAAAGCTCTCTATCATTGGACATCCCGCCATTTTGACTTCGTAGCTATTATGGCCCACTTTGCTGCGACGCCATTTTGAGAGACTTTGATGCTTTCTCTAGTCGAGAGAAAGAGACTCTATCGATTCTTGCCCTAGGGACTTTAACTTTGATCCCTTTGCATGAAGTAGTAGTCTTACCTTGCCGCCGTGAGGCAATTGCCCCGTTCACCCCTGCCCTTTTGTCCCGTCCCATGCTGACCGAGAAACGATACCTGTGAGACGAAGACTTCATTGATTGCTGATCAGAATTGGTAATTATGAAAGGAAATTGTAAAATTGCATTGTGTTTCTTTTAGGTAACCAACTGCTGATTTTGATAAGGTCCTTAGCTAGGAGTTTTCTAAATTAATGTTGCTAAATTGTTTTTGCATGAAGACCCACATGCCGATGCTAATTTGAGGTTAGATGAGGATTCCATATATCGCACGATGCAATTTGAGATCTTGTTATGCTGACTAAATGTACGCAATTAGCCCATTACAGATTATCGTATTAGTGCTTTGCATTGCCATTATCAAATGTCTTGTGATTCAAATGCTACATAGATTACACTTGTTTCGACGATATGGACAGCTATTAATGTTCATTTATGTTTATCATTTGGTGTTGAGACACATTTATATTGTGCTAGCTTTGTTAATATAGGGAAATAAATTCACTAACTTGGCAATAAACTGGTGTGGTTATTCCTGACTGAAAGGTCAGGGTCCGCCGAAATGTATTCTGGATTAATCATTAAGTGTTATGTTGATCAAGGTATTGCTTATGTACGTTATTGATTATTGATTTGATGCGACTGATCGATTAAGAGTACAGAGAGTTCCCACTTAGTCAAAAGATTCATCGGCCTAAAGAGCGTCCGAACACAGGTAAATTGTTATCACGGTTTCGCTCTATCAGTAGATGGTAGCAGAGGACGGTTTCGTCTTTTGGGACCCTGTACTATTAAAATACATGGTGTTGAATTAACGGTTACGCATTTTGAGACCTCATTCGAGAAGTTGAATTAGATTTTTCTTGGATAAAACTGATTGACAGAATGATGATGGGCTAGGTCCACCGCGTCTTTCCCGGGATCTCGGAGCTTGCGAATGGAGAGAACGGAGGTGTGGAAACAGCGTTGGCGGTACTAGTGATGGTATGAGTGAAGTTAGGGTTTTGCGCTTGCACAGCTTATTGCCGCAGGGTGTGTGAAAAGGTTGCGAGGATGTTTTTTTCTTTTAAAGGATAGCGGAGGTGCGACTCCGAGTGTAGAAGTAGAGAAGTCGTCGAACTTCATAGAGATATCGGAGGTGCGGCTCCGAGTGTGAGAGTAGGGAAGTCGTCGAACTTCATGTGCGTCTGGCGCTTTGTGCATAAAAAGGTCCACGTGGTTGTTGTTGTTGAGACGGGCCCTGCGAGGTCAAGAGACTCCGGAGTATGTTGATCCATGTTGTGGTCTGGGCGGTTTAGTAGGTTGATCGGGCGTGGTCAACAAGTCGGTACGTGTGTTAGGGAGTGAAAGAAACTTCGACTTCGGGCTCTGACAAGATTCTAAGTGCACTAGAACAGATCATTGACAAGTTGAGAGTAGGTCTGCAGGTCAGATTTGCTTGCGAATGTGGGGACTGAGAAAGACGGAATAGCGGCCGAGGCTAGTGAAAAGTCCCTAAGGTCCTGAAGCGATTGTGTTACCCTTCCTGTAGTAAACCGACAGATCTGTTTTAGTTTTTGGTAGCTCGCGATACATGCAAGAAGTTGTTACGGGAGGAGCTGAGTGAAGGAAGACTAGCCGCGAGGCTTTGTCAGCCGCAGTGTGTGTGAGTGTGACGTCACTAGGAGCCGCGCTGGGATAGGTTGGTTGGAGAGAAGGGTCGCGCACGGATTGGACGCAGTCTGTGGGACTCGATTGGAAGGGGAAAGGCAAGCGAAGAGTATTCCGGGAATTAAAGTCACCTATTGATTACAAATTTTGTGGAATAAAAGCACCTATTGATTATAAACTTTGTGAAATAAAAGACGAGAAAATGAAATTCCTTAAAGCATTTAGGAGTGCGATGAAGGGGGAGTCTTACATTAAAGCGAGCGTAGGAGAGGAGACGCCGTCCGAGGGCACACCAGCTTACATTGTAATGGAGGAAAAAGGGGTAGCTCCGTGTCTTTGGCTAAAGCAATGGCACAAACTGACAGAGAAACATGGGAGCGTAGCGTTCCCGATACATGGGACATTCAATATAAGGATTCTAGAGAATTTGAGATTCACGATGTATGACATGAAGGTACCTCCAAGGCCAGCACAGTTTGAGGCTCTAGCAATCTGGGAATAAATGGCTAGACAGCAACAGAAAAATAAGTTTGAAACCAGGATGAGGAAGGTAGAAAAGACACTAGCGGATGCTAGGTGGGATAATGCGCAGAAGGTGTGGAGGTCAGATATATTGCAGGGAATAAAATTGTTTCCCGCAATTACTAAGGAAGAAGAGGAGACAGGTAAGAAAGCTACCTGTAAGACAGACAGGAAGTGTTCCAAGGATAGAGAGGACGAGGAAAAGTTGAGAAGAGAAGAGGAGTTAGAGGATGAGGAGTTAATAATGCAATTGCTGAACGACCGTCCACCACCTTATGCGGAGAATGGACAAGGTCCAAGTACCAGTTCTGCCCCTCCGGCATCGGTACAGAACAGTGAAAATCAGAGTTCAGGAGCACCATCGGGATCTAAGGACCTGAGTTTACTGTTCACCCCGCAGATACCACAGGTTAGGAGAATATATCCAGATGTGCCCGTGTTGAAACCAGCAGAAAATTATCAACCGCAGATGCCAGGGTACTACAGCAGTGACAATAGTGGAGGAATGGTTCTAGAACAAACAGTAAGGGGAGTACAGAATGGTCACAATCCAACAATGACACAGGCTGAATCAACACAGTTTATGATGCCTCAAAAGCAGGTGCAAGGAGGAAACGCATATGGTCAGATGACAGGGAGTCAGATGGGCATGCCGACAATGACGACCCATAGTATGGGGATGAACATGCCTCAGAACATGGGAAATGGACAGAACCCAGACGCGATATCACTACCCATTACTGTAGGTCCACCGGTACCTCTGTATAGCCAGCCTAACTTAGGCATGAACAGTCAGGGATCAATGCTGCAGAATGGGACAGAAAGGAGGTGCATAGAGAACACTCCAGGGATAACTCCGATAGCGGCTCAGCCAAGTGGATCTGGATCCTTGATGGAGTTTAGTCCCATATGTGCTCAGTCTACACTGGTGAGGTCGAGTCCCCCACTGATAATACCTTTAACATCGAATACTGAAAAGTTGCCGCAACCATCGATGGCAGTCGATGTAAATGCTACACTGATGGGGGTAAATGCGCAACAGCTGACACAGTGGTTCAACAGCTTGAATTCCACACAAAGTTCAGACAGTGGGAAAGGAGAAGATTACCTGAATAGGATGAGGCTGAACATGGAAGCACAAGAATTGGTGGAAGGGACTATGGGTGTGAATAGGTTAGAGTCCTACACGGAAGAAGAGCTGAGATACCTATGTCCAAAGATTACAAAAGAAGTGAACAAGGTACATAAAAGTTTGCAGGAAGTAGCGGACAGAAACGGGATTGACATAGGCAAGACGAAACACTTGAGCAGGAGCTATAGGTTGGATTTTGGGACCACAGATTTTGAACACATGAGGTCAGCAGGCATGAAGGCACACCTTAGAGAATTGTTGCAGAGTGCCCAAGTGTGGAGGTGCTTAGACAAGTGGGAAAGCAGGTGGGTAAAGAGGAAGGATAAGAGAAGGGACAGTGCTACAGAGCATAACGAGAAAAGACCGCAGAGCAGCGAGACAGTAACCATGTTACCAATGAGGGAGACAGCAGGGGGAAAATTAGTACATGTACCATGGCACAGGAGTGACATTCAGTCATTTACGGATGATTTTCCTAAACTGAGAGAGAAGCCGATTGAGTGGTATCAACAGACTGATAGGTTTGTGAAGCTTGCAAAATGTCTCTGGGAAGACCTGAACACTCTTTTTGAGATTGTGGTTCCGGCAGATTTGTGGGAGGATTGCAAAAGAGCTGTAGGTTGGCCGACAAGTGAAGCAGAAAGAGACAGGGAGACAGGTGCACCATCACCTATGGTGATGAGCTTGTACTATAAGGTGATTGAGCATTTGAAGACGAAGGTTGCCGCGAAAAATGTGGATTGGCAGAAGATTGATCGAACGGCCCAAGAGGCAAAAGAATCGATTCATAGTTACTATGAGAGGTTGTTGAAGGCGTTCAAAAATTACAGTGGCACGGAAACAATTGAGGCGAAGGATATGCTTCATTTTGTGTTTAGATTTGTGGAAGGGTTGAGACCAGAGATAAGTCAGATGATAAAGTCGCATTTGATTTGTTGGCAGTCGAAACCGATTGATGAGGTCCTGACTTACGCGAAATACTGTAGCGACGAAATTGAGGTGAAACAGAAAAAGCTGAAAGAAAAGGTGATGATGATGCAACTTAAAGCAGCTCAGACAGGTTTGCAAGGTCTGCAAGGTTTGCCAGGGATGCAAGGGTTCCAACAGCAGGTACCGCAGCCGCAGCCGCAGTCGCAGGGAAACATGACGTTTCAGCCACAGGCGAGAGGCAGAGGCAGAGGAGGTTTTGTGAATAATGGTCCGGATTTAAACACTGTTGTGACGGGTGTGCAGGCAATGAAGAAAGTGATGCCGTGTCACGCGTGCGGAATTGTAGGTCATTGGAAACGCGAGTGCCCGATGGTGGTGCAGGAAGGTGCAGGTGTAGGTATTGGTCAGCAAAACAATGATGTCAATGCATTTCAGACAATGAGGGGACCGAAAATGAGAGGTCCAAACCCAAATTTTCAGACCGTAAATCAATTGCAGGGATTACAACCTATGCAGCCGCAGCAGATGCAGATGCCTCGTATGCAGATGACGCAAATGCAGCCGATGCAACAGCAGTTACCCATGGTACCTAATCAGCAAATGCAAATACCTTTGGCACCAATGAGTCAGCAGCAAGTGATGGTTCCTCCACAGGTCTCGGGTCAGGTAATGAGTACAAATGGCACCGTACAACAGTTCCCATTACACAGTGAGAGTGGAATAAACAATGTATGGGAGAGTGAGAGCTCAGAGGAGGAAGGAGATTGTGTGCTTGCAGCATCCTTAGAAGTTGATCAAAAGGGTCCGTACGTAGAGGGAAGAGTAATGGGTCATCGTGTTTCATTCTTGGTGGACACGGGAGCCACACGTTCAACTGTTAAGAGTAGTGAAGTACCAAATTTGCCACTCTCAGGGAGGACAGTTCAAGTGGTGGGAGTAGCAAACAGACATCTGACGAACCCAATTACAGATCCGGTACCAGTCAGCATCGGTAACTATCAAGGGGTGCATTAGTTTGTGGTATGTGACTCAAGCCCGATAGCACTGTTAGGGAGAGACCTATTATGCAAATTGGGTTGTTCAATCATGTGTTCGAACGAAGGAATAACCATCCAGACGAGCAGTGATGGGGAAGAAGAGGATAGTGTAGAGGGAGATGAGATGGAAACGGTCGATGAAGAGTATCCTCTGATTTGTCTTTTCCTGATGATAACTGAAGAAGATATTCCAGCAGAATTACGGGAAACAGTCGGAAAGGAAGTGTGGGACATGACAGGGAAAGAGGTGGGATTGATGAAAGGAGTGGAACCAGTGAAAGTGATGGTAAAGCCAAATGCGATCTTTCCCCAGACCCCACAATACCACATGCCACAAGATACCCTCATGAAAGTTGCCCAACTCATTGACGAATTTGTGAAACAGGGGGTACTGAAAGAAGTGTTAAGCAGTCCATGTAATTCACCGATAATGGGACTAATAAAGCCAAGTGGAAAGGTCCGACTCGTGCAGGACTTGAGGAAAATAAATGACATCATAGTTAAATGCTGCCCTGTTGTACCGAATCCAGCTGTGATAATGTTTCAGATCCCTTGCGATGCTGAGTGGTTCTCAGTCATCGATTTGTCACAAGCATTCTTTTCTGTGCCTCTTCATGAGGACAGCCAATTTCTCTTTTGTTTCAAATTCCTAGACAGAGTGTACAGTTGGTGTCGAATTCCTCAAGGGTTTTCTGAGTCACCGTCGATATTCAATCAGGTTCTAAAGAAAGACTTGGAAGAGTTAGAGTTGCCATTCGAGTCAACCCTAGTACAGTACATTGACGACTTACTGGTTGCATCAAAGACAGAAAGTGGCTGCACAGCCGATACCATTGCTCTGTTGAACCATTTGGGAGGGAATGGACACAAGGTGTCTCCTTCCAAATTGCAGTTCTGTCAGAAGAAAGTGAAATACTTGGGTCACCAGATAGAGAAAGGGTCACGGAGAATAATGAAGGAAAGAATAACAAGTGTACTTCAAATGAGTCCGCCCAAGACTAGAAGGGAGGTGAGGAAGTTTTTGGGAATGGTGGGCTACTGTCGCCAGTGGATTCCCAACTTCTCGACTCTAGCGAAGCCTTTACTGAAACTGACCCAGAAGGATATTTTGGATCAAATTGAGCTGAAAGGAGATGAGATGGATGCTTTTGTTGAATTGAAAGAATGCATGTGTAGGGCTCCAGCTTTAGGTATGCCTGATTACACAAAGCCTTTCACATTGTTTTGCCATGAACGTGATGCATGTTCTTTGTCTGTCTTGACTCAAGCCCATGGTGGCGTAAACAGACCAGTAGCGTATTTTTCAGCTACTTTGGATCCGGTCGCAGCAGCACTCCCAGGGTGTTTGCGCGCCGTAGCAGCAGTTGGTATCAGCCTCACTCAGAGTGAAGGAATAGTGATGGGACACCCAGTAACAGTCATGGTCCCTCACTCAGTTGAGATACTTTTGACCCGCTCCCGAACGCAACACATGACTGGAGCAAGACCCACAAGGTATGAAACGATCATTCTGGGCTCACCGAATGTGCAGCTGAAAAGGTGCACTACGTTGAATCCAGCAACCTTGCTTCCTGGAGAAAATGTCGAAATTGAGAACGCTGAAGACGTCGAGCATGACTGCCTTCAGGTGACTGAATTTTGCACAAAACCCCGACCGGACATCAAGGATACTAAGCTTGATGAAAATGACCAAATTCTTTTTGTTGATGGTTCATGTCTAAGAGACGGGATGGGGATTTTGAAAGCAGGATACGCTGTATGCACTATAACAGGGGTCTTGGAAGCGGGATGGCTCCAAGAAGTCTATTCTGCACAAGTAGCAGAACTTGTAGCCCTTACCAGAGCATGTCAACTGTCTGCATTGATGAAAGTCACCATTTACACTGATAGTCAATACGGGTTTGGGATTGTGCATGACTTTGGACAACTATAGTCACAGAGAGGTTTCCTGACTTCTTCAGGATCCCCAGTGAAAAACGGGGAAAGAATAAGGGAATTGTTACATGCCATTCAAGTGCCAGCTGAAGTCGCAGTGGTAAAGTGCAGTGCTCACACGAAAGGACAGGACTATGTTTCTCTAGGAAATGCATATGCGGATCAAGTCGCAAGATTTTGTGCCTTGAACTGTCTATTACTGAGAGATGAATGGAACTCAATAAGTGAGCCAGAACTCGAACAAGCTGAAGCATTTGCCTTGAAGGTCGTAGATACAATAGAAGAACTAAAAGCACTACAAAATAATGTCAAGGAGGATGAAAGAGATTCCTGGATCAAATCACAATGTATAAAGAGACAAGACGAGTTATGGGTTTCACATGAGGGAAAATTTGTTTTGCCAAATAGTCTCTTATCACAGCTTGCGCGGTTCTATCATGGGCAAGCTCACCTAGGGAGAGATGCCATGATAAGATTGTTCAAAACTGATTGGTTTAACCCCAGATTTCGTCAAGCTGCAGAAGCAGTTTGCCATCGATGTGTCACTTGCCAGCAGATGAACCCAGGGAAGGGAACAGTTGTGAATGCGAGTCACATTGGTAGGGCAAGCGGTCCTTTTAGTCGTATGCAGATGGACTTCATTGAGATGCCTGTGCATGGAGGTCTGAAATATGTGTTGGTGATTGTGTGCATTTTTAGTCACTGGATTGAGGCATACCCCACACGTAGAAATGACAGCCTTACAGTTGCCAAGCTATTATTGAGAGAGTTGATACCACGTTTCGGATTCTCGATCTCTTTAGAATCAGATAGGGGAAGTCACTTCAACAACGAGGTGATAAAGTTACTTTGCGAAGCGCTGAACATTGAGCAGAAACTGCATTGTAGCTATCGCCCTGAAGCATCAGGACTGGTGGAGCAGATGAATGGTACACTGAAATCAAGAATGGCGAAAATATGTGCATCAACAAATTTGAAATGGCCTGACGCATTGCCCTTAGTGCTAATGTCAATGAGAAACACTCCTGATAGAAAAACTGGATTGTCTCCGCACGAAATTCTCATGGGCAGGGCTATGAGACTTCCTGCAGTTCCCGCAAACATGCTTTTGAATATTACAGATGATATGGTGTTAGACTACTGCAAAGGACTGGCTGACGTGGTTCGCTCTTTCTCTCACCAGGTGGAAGCGACCACCTTGCCACCGATCCAAGGTCCAGGACACGCACTGAAAGCAGGTGACTGGGTCGTGGTGAAGAAGCACGTGAGGAAGTTGTGCCTGGAACCCCGTTGGAAAGGCCCTTTCCAAGTGATCCTGACGACAACTACCGCTGTGAAGTGTGCGGGGGTTCCCAACTGGATTCACGCCAGTCACACAAAGAAGGTGTTGTGTCCCACAGATGAGGAAGTTGAAGCGCTGAAATTGCCAGTGCCTGATAAAACAGTGCCGAGTGCTGAGACAGGACAAAAGCGAACTGAAAGCGAACAGGCAGAAGCAGGAGAGAGAGAAATATTATTGGAGAACGAAGAGTCCGACTCACTTGGGGAAGACCAAGGAGAAAGTTCAGACAGCGACGAAGAAGCTGCAGGTGACAAAGAGCCTGAAGCAGCTGAAGGTAGCAAAAAGCCTGAAGCAGCTGAAGGTGACAAAGAACCTGAAGCAGCTGAAAGTGATACAGAGCCTGACGAAAGTAACGGTGACGAAGGGCTCGAAAAAAGTGAAAAAGCAGGAGAGCCTGATCAGAGGAGGGCTTTCCCAGAAACAGACGATACAGAAAAAGAAAAAGAGAACGTGATCGATTCCCCTGAAGGAGGGGACAAGGCAGAGCAGAACGAAAAAGTTCAAACTTCTACAGAAAAGGTCGCAGGTCCATCAAATGGACACGGTGCAAAGAGGAGACTAAGTATATCACCAGTAAAACAAAGGTCTGGAGAAGGATTGAACGACGGAGAAAGGCCAAAAGTAAAAGAGAAAAGGAAAGAAGTGTCTGTCGTGGTGCCAACCTCGAGTGAAGAGAAAGACTTGACAAAAGAGGAAAGTACCAGCGAGGCAGAATCGAAAAGAGAAGCAAAATTGAAAAGGAAAAGGATACCGAACAGAAGGTATTCCGGTCCTGAATGGGCATATGCAGTCAATGACGATTGGACTGACGAGTTTGTATCTCTAAGCATCGAGAACGAAGAAGAAGAAGAAGAGATACCAATAGAAAAGAAAAGTTTCATGGACAGTGTTGATTGAAAGGGTGATCAATGACATTGCTTGCTACAATCTAACGTGAAATAAACAACCAGCTGAGACATTGCTAAACCGGATGAGACATTGCTAAACCGGATGAGACATTTGCTAAACCGATAAAGACAGAGTTATTGCCGAATTGAGACAAATGCTGCTAACCGATAAGTGACTTGGCCTTTGAAGAAGACGGTGTGAACATTGCGCTCGCTCAGCTTTGTAACTGAATTGCTAAATAGTTTCATTTATAAGTGCTTCTAGCTCTCTGATTCTATACAGATCATGACGCAAAACAATAGAAAGAAATATTGTAAATATGTGTGTATAGCCTTGGTAGTTACATGTGTACTAATAATAATGGCAATTGTGTTTGGAATTCATGGAAAGGGTGAAAGTGAGACTATTGCTGCTTCTACTATTGCTCCTGTTACTGTCACCGAACTAACCCCATTGAAAAGGCTAGCACTGGATGAGAGACTCTTGCATGAAAGGAAAGAGCTTTCGTATAATGTTTTCTATCGCTTACTAACAGAATATGTTGAGACAATGGATGCAAAAGATTGTTATGTGTGTACCCAGATACCGACATCAGTGCCTCTTACATACGGGATTACATGTAGTATAGTAATGTCTAGGTTTTATGGTCAAACTAACATACAGTATTTTTACTCAAATTATGATGTTACCTTTGCTTATGTTCCTATAATAGTGCAGCTAAGCCAGACTGCAAAAGATTGGGATGCTAAAATTATGAGGGAATTTTTCGAGCCAATGCAACCTTTTGAAACGGCTCACGCTCATAGGGAAAATCTTACCTGCTCACTCTCTGCAGTAGAAATAAGCTTTTTAGATCGCACAGATGATAGAAGGGCACAAATGAAGGCGAAATTAGAAAAGGAGTTACATAAGAGGACTTCAGTAGATAATTATGATTTTGCTGCAATAAAGCCACAAGGGAAAATTGCTTTAGATGCTTGGCATGTAGGGAAGTTTTGTATATATCGAGGTGAATCTTATTATGATAATATTTTTGTATGAGCAAGTGAGTGTAAACACACGTTTATCTTTAAGGCCAAATGGACATTCATGATGGACGGACTTGACCCTGTCATTCCAGGTGTATATTACATTTGTGGGTATAATGCCTATTATCGTCTTCCAAAGGGATGGTGGGGAAGATGTTATTTGGGTATAGTATTCCCAAAGGTTTATCAGCTGGATGACGTATCGATGATTCAAAAGACATCTGGATCCCATCGTATCCAGAAAAGAGAGACCGCAGCTGCTGTGGTAGGTGATATATTTGGAGCCATGATTCCTTCATTGGGAGTTGTGCTGAATTCTATCAAAATAAGAAAGTTGTCTACTATAGTGGATAACATGTTGACAAAGTTTTCAGGTGCTATAATCCTGATAGATGCTGAACTTGCAGCGGAAAGAGCTATGACTCTTCAAAATAGGCTTGCTTTAGACATTCTTTTAGCAAAGGATGGAGGTGTTTGCAAAATGCTTGGTGCAAGACACTGTTGTACTTATATACCCGACAATAGTGTGAAAATTAAAACTATGCTTGCTAATCTAACAAAAGAAAGTGCAGATTTGAAGGAACTGAAAGAACCAGGAGTGTGGGAGAAGGTTGGAAAAGGACTTGCTTCAGTGGGACATTGGATTGGGGGAATTTGGAATGGAATATTGTTAAAAATAATAGAGGGAATTTTAATAGTGATAATTTGTGTATTTGGAATTTGGGGAATAAAAAGGGGAATAATAATGATTATGGAAAGAATTAAAAGAAGAAAGGAGGAGAAAATTATGAAAAGAATGGCAGAAGAATACAAAGCACAAACTAGGGGAACTAAAAGGAAGAGGGAACTGACAGAATTTTAATGGAATAAAATTTGTGGGCTAAATTTGTGTGATGACAAGTAGTCATCAGAGGAGGGATTGATGAAGCAGAAAATGAAGGTTTTGATTTATTAACGCATAAACGTAGTGTGAAATAATCATGTGTGACATTAACCGAACTAATAAAGATTGTACGGGGACAAAATGTGCCCTCAGAGTAGTTTGCCAACATTTATACGCGTGCTTTATATAACGTGGTGTATTAGAATTGCACTAATCCGACATAATCATAAACGTATGCTACGATTTGCTTGTTTGAAATGCGTTAGCTTAGCATTACTTTAGAGGAGGCTTTGGCCTAGTGGCCTGGTCTCACGGTTTAGATGTTCGTATTTTTCCAATGTGCTATTAAACGTGTATTTTTGCTTGAAGCTGTACTTTTCCACAGAAACTGTTCACATGCTTATCTTAAAGTTTCGTGCCAGCATGGCATATTTTCTCTTTAATTCAAGGTCGACTTGCAGATGCGGACAATGGAGGCTCTGAAAGTGAGCTAATTGGGAGACAATGTTGCGATTTGCGTACCCATCTCCAAGGATAATGTATGCTTAAGTAAAAGCTTGAGAACTGTCGTTTTTGATTGGACAATTTGAAGCTAACCTATGAACCCTCCAATGGAGACCCTACTGGACTCGAACTGTTGTCTATAAAACCCAGGTGCACGAGAGGAAAGCTCTCTATCATTGGACATCCCGCCATTTTGACTTCGTAGCTATTATGGCCCACTTTGCTGCGACGCCATTTTGAGAGACTTTGATGCTTTCTCTAGTCGAGAGAAAGAGACTCTAACGATTCTTGCCCTAGGGACTTTAACTTTGATCCCTTTGCATGAAGTAGTAGTCTTACCTTGCCGCCGTGAGGCAATTGCCCCGTTCACCCCTGCCCTTTTGTCCCGTCCCATGCTGACCGAGAAACGATACCTGTGAGACGAAGACTTCATTGATTGCTGATCAGAATTGGTAATTATGAAAGGAAATTGTAAAATTGCATTGTGTTTCTTTTAGGTAACCAACTGCTGATTTTGATAAGGTCCCTAGCTAGGAGTTTTCTAAATTAATGTTGCTAAATTGTTTTTGCATGAAGACCCACATGCCGATGCTAATTTGAGGTTAGATGAGGATTCCATATATCGCACGATGCAATTTGAGATCTTGTTATGCTGACTAAATGTACGCAATTAGCCCATTACAGATTATCGTATTAGTGCTTTGCATTGCCATTATCGAATGTCTTGTGATTCAAATGCTACATAGATTACACTTGTTTCGACGATATGGACAGCTATTAATGTTCATTTATGTTTATCATTTGGTGTTGAGACACATTTATATTGTGCTAGCTTTGTTAATATAGGGAAATAAATTCACTAACTTGGCAATAAACTGGTGTGGTTATTCCTGACTGAAAGGTCAGGGTCCGCCGAAATGTATTCTGGATTAATCATTAAGTGTTATGTTGATCAAGGTATTGCTTATGTACGTTATTGATTATTGATTTGATGCGACTGATCGATTAAGAGTACAGAGAGTTCCCACTTAGTCAAAAGATTCATCGGCCTAAAGAGCGTCCGAACACAGGTAAATTGTTATCACGGTTTCGCTCTATCAGGGATGCACGACTTAACATAACACAAATAAACTTTGCGTGGAGGGGAAGTGAGAATATCTGTGCACCCAGGCAGTTAACTATGGCTTTGAACGTTTAACCTATGTGTATTTTTCATTTCTTTCTATTTTCTATTTTATCATTGCACCATCAGACTATTTTAACCCCCACTATCCCGTGGGCTCCAGGGAGTTTAATAAACTATAGCAATAAAAAATGATTCATGCGTGCTATTGTGTGTTTGTCATGTATGTGTCAGTAGGTGTCTTTTGGGGTGCACCCTATGCCTCTGCCTGCATTTGTATTTGAATTACATGTATCTGATTACAGGCCCGAAATGACAATGCAGTAGGGACTGGGTTTGCCATTAAAAAAAAAAACGATCTCATAATAGAGAGGGGATGAATGCTGTTTACACCGCGTGCATTTATGTAGGCGGATAGAGATGGGAATGGAGAGATGGAAGACGGACAATCTGAGAAATAAAGATAGGAGAGAAGAGGGACTAAACTCAATTCAAGCATAACAAGTGCGGACCACTGCAACTGGCCCAGTGGGCTTTTGAATGAACAGATGTACATTCATTTTTAAAACGTTTCCTTTAGAGAATATCCTCAAACAACCCTGCAAAGTGTATTTTAAAATACTTTTAAATGTTCATAGCCTCACGTTTTTTTCTTTGTAGATTTCTGAACAATAGAACCTCCTAAAAAAGCCATTATTACTGTCTATGAAAGGTCCTCTTCAAAAGTGATGGTTCCAAAATGATTGTGACGCAATAGGTTCCTAATCTTTATTTTAAGTAAGCAGCTGCCTTACATTGTGAATCCTCATCCATGCTTCTAGTAACCTCTCTTTTACTATAGTAAATTCTCAGAGTAAATTGTTGGTAATATTAATATTTTGCATTTCTAAGTTGAGGGAGTCAATGCCTATATGTCAATGAAAGGCCTTCTACGTGTGCAGAGGAGATGGGGAGGGGTCTTCCTTCACTTAGTGGTTAGACCTTTTGTTACATTTTCAGTTTCTGTTCCCTCTACAGAGGGAGGGGGGCATACATGCATGACGAGCAAGTCTGGACCCATCCTGTGGCACTAAACTTCGTTCTAGATCGAGTTCTGGACTTCGCCTGACTCATTACTGTCCCTGTCAGTGGAGACAGAGCCAGTACTCTCAGCATGAGCAGAGGCATAACCACTTCGCTTTTTACAGAAGCCCACTAGCATAGCCCTACCCTGACTACATGCCATGCAGTTGGATGTCTGCTCCAGGTTTCCTGGTGCAATATTTGCTGCACTGACTGCCAATAGTTAGAGGCAGTAATGCAGTATGTCTACTTTACCCAGAGATTATTCTTGCCTTCGAAACACATTCAGATCCTGTTCAGAATACATTGTTTGCCATGCAGTGTGCTCAACGTTCCCAAAGAGACTTACATTTTGCTCCCTGTAAATGTACACTGAAGCCATGTATGATCAATGTTTCCGGCTAAATGTCCACTTAGTTTTTTAAAAATAGTGTCAAAAGCAATGTTCAGGCACGCTTCAAAATGCATTTAAATGCTGTTCAATTTTCACCACTATCACTGACCACATATGCTTCAAAGTTAACCCCTCAATTTCCCCAAAACTCCGTGTGCAAGACCCCAGAAAGTCTCTACAAAGTTCTCTTTAAATATTACGTTTGATCAAATGTTACTGTTCCTATGCTCTTCACATTAGGGGGGTCATTTTGACCCTGGCGGTACGGGACCGCCAGGGCTAAAATGAAAACGAAAAGGCTGGCGGTACGGGGAGTCGTGGGGCCCCCTGACAGGGCCCGTGCAGCTTTTCACTGTCTGCATAGCAGACAGTGAAAAGCGCGACGGGTGCAACTCACCCGTCGCACGGCCGCAACACCGCCGGCTCCATTTGGAGCCGGCTTCCATGTTGCGGCCCACATCCCGCTGGGCCAGCGGGCGAAAACGTGGTTTCCGCCGGCCGACCCAGCGGGGATGACCAAATGGGCACCGCGGGAGTGCGGCCGCCCGGCGGTTACAGCTTGGCGGGCGGCGGTAGCTGGCCGCCAAAGTTGTAATGACTCCCTATATGGTTTGTCACATATATGCTACAGGGAACACACACTCTGTAAAATTTTATCAAGCTTCCACCAGTATTCCTGTCCATGGTTATTTGAAGAGGAGGATACTGTTGATAGTGGGCAGGAGTCCTACAGGATGTACCCTGCATTTTCAGGAATAGGTGATTTTTTTTAAGCTTTAAAAAACAAAACATGATTGAAAAATGGGTCATGTCTGAAACGTGCAAGGTTGCGGTTTCAGATTTTAGGAGCTAATCCCAAAAAGGAGTGGGTTAGAATGGAGGCTTCGTTCCTAATTGTTTCCAGTATCAGAATGCTGGTACCATAAAGGTATGTTCATCAACCCTACAGCCACAAGATTAGCCAGTCTGGCCTTCATCCTAGCAAAGCGAACAGTCATTTCCCAATGGAAGTCAGGAGCCACACCCTCATCAACCACATTGTCCATGGCCCTCCTTGAGTGGGCGGTGCAAACATTCTGCACTCCACAGGGAAGAGACCAGAAGGCTCTGGAAGAGTACCCTTGCAACAGCTTAAGACATTCCTAGAGTCCTTAACAGCTACAGTGGCCAGAAGTGCTCCCCCTGGAGGCCACAGCAACAGCATTCACCCCAACTAACAGTTATCCTCGCCACAAGAAGTTACCCACCTGCCTCTGTCATACTGACAGGTTCCCCTTTTGCTCCGGCTATGCCCCCTGCTTAAACACTTCTTCTTTCTCCCCTCACCCCCCATTCCCAGTTCGTCAATCATGTTGGACCTATCCTAGTACACAATATTGTTCCCTTCTTTTTCCAGTCTCTCATGGATGCCGCAAAAAGAGACTGAAATCGCTCACTTTTCACACTACCAAAAACAGCAGCAACTCTGAGTCATCTAACTGTTCTTACTATCATGCAATAAAATATATACGCCATTGTTGTGATTATGTTCACCCTTGCATGTGTGCATTTCTACAATGAGTTGTAATGCTCTCAAAATTAAAAATGCAATTAATACTTTGTTTAAAAAAACGTGTGTTTCCATCTTCATAATAATATAAAATGTGCTTTTCAGGTAATGTGCCCGTGTTATATCGAGAGCTTTGAATAGAATGCAGGGATATTTAAAAGTGAGGGGGCTTTAAGTGGGTTCAGTCAATGTTGGCATGATGTTTTAAAATTCCGTTGGGTGTCTAATCGTTTTCGAGGTTGTACAAAGGACAACTTTCAGTGGAGCTCATAGAATAGTGTGGGTGGTGGGAGGAGAGGGGGCAGTGAGAGTAGCGATCCCATATTCCATGATCTGGGTTATCAGTGTCTATTTAAGATGTTTCTCTGCAATGAGTCTCATAATTGATTTGATTAGTCTTTTCTGAGGTTGAGCACCTAAGTGATTTTTTTTATGGGCATCTAGTTTTAGTTTGTTATCTAACATGAAGGCACTTGACATTCCGGATTATCTCGGGGCAAAGATCTACTTGTTTGAGGTGAGGCAGACATATTTTTCTAGTGTTGTTTTTGGAGTCTTAGGTGATTTACAGGAATTTGGTGTTTAGTTTTTTCTTTTTAATTTAATTTTTTTATTAAAACACTATTGATTTTGAATGTATTGGATTTGTTTTGATTGAGTTTTGTTTTCATTCTAGTCATCCAGCTTTGCAGTTCCAAAAGGTATTCTTTAAGATGTTGATGGAGGTCTTGTTAATAACTGTAACATAAACCTATGCCATCAGCTTATTGGTGGTAACATAGGCCCAATGTCTGTGAACTTCCCTAGACGTTTAAAATGTAAGATAAATATGTGTGCCAGTATTAAATCACATGGGGCACCCAAAATGTGTTTTTATTGCACATGATTAAGAGTCATGGTTTGTGGGCAGTATAATCGTTTTCCACGTGATGGCTGAAGGCAAGAGTAGTATCCCTTCAATACATGGGACAGCAGTTTGGTTTGGGTGTAGGTGTGTTTCCTTGGTTGCATCAGATGGAACAGGTCTCCAGGCAGCATCTTTGCTTTTCCATGTCTTGGCTGAAGGTGTGGATTGTAGGTTGGCTTCCTAGAGGATGGCTCCTAATGCTAGTAGTACTTAAGTTCTGTATTTTATACTAGATGTGGGCAGTGCGCTGGGTGCATCGGACAATGTAGGTTTTTGTGAAGTACACAGCCTTGTCTTATGGTGGAAGGAGATGAGGAAAGTAGCCCAAATTTTCATGAGGAAATAGTTGGCACATATAAAATTCAGGCTTCACAGGTGATAGAAGTAGGGTTGGCAATTATCTTTTCTGCATAAGATGTTTGTAGGCAGTAGCGTAGCTTTCATGAGATGACCAAGAGTGCATACATTATCTAGCTTGGCACTGAACCAGACAGTGGGATGGAAAACCAGGGTATTGACACTGGGCAGAGCCTTGGCAACCTCAGGTGGCATATGTTTACAAGCATTATCTGCAGTAATAACAGTTTTGGCAGTGTTCAAACTCCTTTATACAGCTTAGGGTGGCAAAAGCACTCAGGCACTATGACAGAATAAACGGTGCTTATGTTTGACCTGAAGAGCATACAAAGTTTTATCCTTACTCTTCATTGTAATACAGCAGGTATGTTCATCATATGCATTACCCCTTTGATAAGCGTGCTGCTAATATATCCGAAGAGGATATCCTTGACTTGTGGAGTAGTCTGATTTCCCTTCGTCCATGTAATATTCACTTGTTTTGTGTCTCTATCTCCTTTAGTCCCCCTTCCCTGGTGACGATGAGGAGGAGGTGTTTGATAGCATTGTGAATGATGAAGTCCGATACCCACGGTTCCTGTCCACGGAGGCAATAGGGATTATGAGAAGGGTGAGTAGCCATAAGCACTTTTTACTTTTAATTGTTGCTGACTAAGCTACAGAAACATTTTCTGGCACTGATTTAAGAATTACAGGATAAAAGCAGTGTTAAGAAAATATGTCTTATGTTTCAGCTCCTGAGAAGGAATCCAGAGCGACGTTTGGGCTCCAGTGAACGTGACACAGAAGATGTAAAAAGCAATAATTTTTCCGGGTGAGTCTGCTAGGAGTGTCTATAGTCTTCCATTTACCAAGAGTCCTGGTGCTGAATTTGGCACTGTTGGAGAAAGATGAAGCATGAAACCAATAATTGAAAGTTAACATTACTTTTAAAACTTACAGTATAATGAATGTTTATTTTAGTTTACACCAGCAAACGATGTCAAGGAGAGATATAGGCCGTTAATGTTTTACTGAAAGAGGTTATAGGAGCTCCGGCTTTATGTTATTTTAAGCCTTAGGATGACTATATTTATCAGATAGAGGCTTCTAGCTGCAGATTACTTACTTTGGAATTATCCTCAGATGTAGTTGTTCAGTTCCTCATGTTGTCTGTACCGGAAGTGCGTACGTCAGTTCTTTTCATCCAGTAGAGACTTATTGCTGCAAATTCCTTACCTTTGAATTTCCTCAGGCATCATATTGGATCTGGAAGATTTTCTTGAGCAGTACTCCTATACAGAAATAGGAGGTGTTGATCGGTTCCTTGTGGCATCGTCCGTGTTGGAAGTGACATTTGTGTCACCTATATAGGCACCACCTTGGTTCGCTTATGTCAGTCCTTTTCTTTCCGCACCAGTCATCGCAGATCCCGAGACAGCTACCCTCTGTCACATTTTTATAGGCTTTTTTCAATGTTTGTCGACCCCTTTTTTGAGGTTTTGTTCCTCCTGATGTGTTGGGTTTTAAACCATGTGGCACCGGTCACTGAGGAATGTTGGGTATGGACCCACACCTCGTGTGTCCATGGTGTCTGGGGCACGACCACATCATGCTCTGCCTTGCGGTCAGTGGCACTGAAGGCTTTGAGGAGTGGTCCCGAAAGCCGAGTGATGCCAGCAGTCTGGGCACGTCTCCAGATACCAGCATGCTTTCCCCCCCTACTATGACTACAGAGGAGGGAGCTACATATGCTATAATGGTGAAGAGGGTGGCTGAGTTCCTGGACCTCCAGTTGCCCTCAGTGGCAGTCAAGATTAACATTTGACGGAAGTGCTACAGCCGGGTGCTCCCTCTTCTGAACCCCTGCTCCCTTTCAATGAAGCACTAACAGATGTCCTACTGGGGAGTTAGTCCAAGCCCAGCACGGGCTCCTGTGAACAGGACAATGATCCGCCACCATCACCCCGCTCCAGGGAACCCAATTTTCTTCAGCCAACACCCCACCCCAGAAAGCTTAGTGGTCCATGCTTCCACTTCCCATGGCGCATTACATGCCACACTCCAGGACATCCAAGAGGTGGATAGCTTCACAAAGAAAATGTTTTCTTCCCTCAACCTTGCATTGCGGTCAGTAAACACTGCATGCTTGTTGGGATGCTATTCCCACACCTTGTGAGACACGGGTGCGAATATCCTGCCACGGGACCAAGAAGAGGCCCGGCCCATTCACTCCCAAGGGGTCAAGGATGGGAAGACACAGCCAAGCTCACTATTTGCTGTTGTTTAGACACAACCAACTCGCTGGGCAGAGCAGTTCCATTGACGGTGGCACTCAGGCGCCATACCTGGCTGAGAACATCTGGCTTTTCAGGGGATGTCCAGGCCACCCACATGGACATGCCCTTTGATTGCAAACTTCTCTTCAGAGACAAGGCAGACTCTGTGCTGGAGCACATTGAGGGCTTGTGGGCTACTGCCAAGTCCTTGGGCCTTTCAGCTGCCCGAGGTCAACCCCAGTCTGCCTTTCACCCCTTTCGTGGCTACAGAAATGATGTTCAGATGCGCCAGCCCTATCCTAGCCACCGCTCCGTGTACGCTTCCCAGCCTATGCATGGGTGAGGGCATAGTTATTCCCAACCCTGTGGGTCGGTTAGCTAGCTACAAACACCACCACCCTCCCCTCCCCTCCATCCCCCAGCAGCTGCAGCCTCTAAGCCCTTTCAGTCTAGCCCATCAAGATCATGGGCATCCAGTTGGTGACAGACTCTACCAGCATCTCCACCACAGGCAGTCCATAACATCGGACAAGTGGATCTTACAGATCATTCGGAGGGGCTACTCCCTCCCCTTCGAATCTACTCTCCGCCATACCTCCATCTTACGACCGGCTGATGGAGGGTCATCTGACCTTGCTCTGCAAAGAAGTCAAGACTCTCCTGGCCAAGGGAGCCATAGGGAGGGTTCCAGGGCCAGAAGTATGCTTGCTACTCCTGCTACTTTCTGTCCCCAAAAAGGACATGGGCCTTTGCCCTTTCCTAGACTTCCTAACCCTCAACTTCTTCCTTAGAAAGGATAAGTTCAAGATGCTCACATTGACTCGGGTCTTGTCTGCGCTTGATCCCGAAGACAATAATCCAGATATTTCAGCCTCTATCCTGAATTTCAGTGAGACTGACTCTAAGGCAGCTGGACCGCATGTCATTCTGCATTCTGCTAGTGACACATGCCAGATGGCATATGCGGGCTCTGCAGTGGGTGCTGAAGTTTCAGTGGACGCAGCATCAGGGGAATCTCTCTGACAGAGTCCAGATCCCGGAGGGAACTACAAAGGACCTGCAGTGGTGGCTATCGAACCGCGATTGGGTCAGAGGCAGACCCCTATCTTTGCCCCAAACAGACCTCACAGTAGTGACAGTTGTCACTCCTGGGATAGGGCGACCACCTGGGAAATGTGGAGATCAGAATCCAGACTCCACATAAACATGTTGAAGCTTCATGCGAGCAGACTGGCATTGAAAGCCTTTCAAGCCTCCATCAAGGAAAGACAAATGTAAGTGTTCACATACAACCCTACCGCTATGTGGTACTGCAACAAACCGGGCAGGTTGGGGTCGTGGACCCTTTGTCAAGAGGCCGTACATCTCTGAGCATGGATGGAATGTCAAGGCATTTCACAGGTGGTTCAACACCTAGTGGGGTCTCTGAACTCCAGAGCCAACAAACTTGGCTGAAAATGCTTAAGGGATCATGAATGGCATCTCCATCCATAGGTGGTGTGAGGTCTCTTTCAGCAGTGAAGAGACCCAAGGTTAGATCTGTTTGCCAAAGCTGAGAATGCACGATGTCAGCAGTTTTGCATGCTGAAGTGTCCTGGGGGCTCTTGCTCAGAGATGCTTTTTTGTCTCGAATGGAGCTCAGGCCACCTGTTCACTTTTCCGCCCATACCAGTCCTGACCCAGAGTTCTCAGGAAGATAAACAACTGAGCCCAAGTCATCCTTGTGGCTCCAGACTGGGCTCGGAGAGTCTGGTATCCAAGCTGTTGAGCATGCCCATTGGTCCTACAATCAGGCTGGCCCTTTGGGAGGATCTTTTGTTGCAGGAGAGGGTCCTCCACCTGAACCTGACAACGCTGCGCCTTCATGGAGGGAGATCGAACAGCAACATTTGACAGCTTTCTACCTTCCATCCAAAATCTGCAATGTTATCTTGACATCCCTCCACCAAGACGGTATACGCCGGCCGGTGGAGCAAATTTCTGGCATGATGTACAGCCAAACAGGTTTGACCATTTATCTGCACCCTTTTCCCAGTTTTTTTTTATTTACCCTTACCCTAGCCCATTAGGGCTCCTCATTGAGGTCATTATAAGGTTATTTATCTACCATCTCCATTTTCCTGAGGCTGCCAGATCAGCCTTCCCTCTTCAAGTCTCCTACTGTAAATAGCTTCCTTAAAGGGTTTCAATACTTATTTCCTCTAGCTCCCTTCGTTATGCCTCAAGGGGACCTTAACTTTATTCTTACTTTTGTCATGTGTACTCCCTTTGAGACACTTTAGACCTGCCATCTTAGGCTTCTTACCATCAAGGCTGCCTTTCTGATAGCAATTACATCTTCCTAGAGGGTAAGTGTACTGCAGGCGCTGTCATCACAGCCTCCATACGTCTCATTCTTCCCAGACAAACTGGCTCTTGAGACTCGAGCATCTATTATGCCGAAGGTAGTCACCCCATTCCACATAGGCCAATCCATCACTTTGCCTACTTTTTGCACTCTGCCTCATCCCGCTAAGGAAGAGGAGACAAGCCACAGTCTGGACCCAGAAAGAGTGGTTTTTCGTTCTTCCTTGACCACACAGAACCATTATGAGTATATGATTAACTCTACGTGGGATGTTAAAGCAAAAAAAAGAAAGGCCGTGCAGAAACAAACCATCTCTCAATGGATCATTATCTGCTACATATTGGCCAAGAAGCAACCCCCACAGGGTTTGCGTGCTCATTCCACCAGAGCCAAGGCTGCAACCACTGCGTTATAACGTGGAGCTCCAGTCCTGGACATCTGCCAGGCAGCTATGTGGGCCTCACTGTATGTGTTCACTAAACAGTACTGCCTGGACAGGACATGTCTTTGCCTGTTTGGTCCTGCAGGACTTTCTAGTCTGAATCAAATTTGCTAATTCATCTCCAGAGAGGTATTGCTTGGGTATCTGTCCTAAGGTAAGGAATCTGCGGCTAGAAGTCTGTCAGATGAACAAGCTACTTACCTTCGGTATCACCTTAACTGATAGACTCTAGCCGCGGATTCCTTACTGACCCACTCATCCTCCCCGCTCTGCGAACAGATTTTTAGATACAGGGCTGTTTCCTTTTTCAGGGCCCTAGTTTCATACACCAGTGGTCAGTGTTCTTAGCTCCGAGCTCCTGCATGGAAAGTCACAAAAACAAACTGCCGCCAGCGTGCTGGGGTGGCACCCATATAGGCATGTCACTTCTGGTGTGGACTCCGACACCCTGGGGTACTGCTCACAAAACAATTTACAGATCCAGCCTGACACCTAGGGATAATTCTATGGTAAAGAATCTGCAGCTAGATAGTGTCTCTACCAGACAAGGCGTTACCAAAGGCAAGTAACTTGTTTGTTTCCTCTTTAAAACATCAGAAGATGTTCAAATGAATAAAACAAATTAACAGTGGTTTGCACTCAGCTTCGTACTATTTGTGATGCATGTTCAGTAGTTGAAAGAGATGATTGACATTCAACTTTAAGATACTCTAGCACTGCAGCGAGACCCAGCTCACGTTGAAGTTCGAACTCCAGGCCTCAGGTTGCATTGAAACGTTTAGGAGTGGCTCACAACCAACCGTGATTGGTGGAACAGAAAAAATTTCATCCGGAATGGTGATAAGTGCAAGATTATCAGAGGTGATTCTTTCTGCCTAGAGTAAAGCTCTCTGCCATAATACTGTAGTATGGCTTCTGCTCCTATTCTCAAAGCTAAAAAAGTTTAGTTTTATCAAAAGCTGATCTTTGGAACCCAGTTTAGGTTGATCAAGATCTGAACTTTGAAGCCCAGGTTCAGAAAATCAGGTCCACTTACTTCATGCTGCCAAAAGTTTAAAAAAAGATTATTCCATCAGTCATTCTGGAAAGGTAAGCCTCGTTGGGGCTGTGATTGTGCTTTGTTTTGATTATAGCAATGCCATACATCATACTCCTAAAGGCCTTAATAGATAAGCTGCACAGATTGACTTCACTCCGAATATGACACTAAAAAAGTATGATATTAGACCTAGATTTTCTACGAAGGAACTCACAGACCTGCATTTATTAAAGAAAAACTCTGCCTTCTTCCACAAAGTAAAAACTGGAATTATGCTAATTACAGTTACGTCTGTCCCATGGGCTTCCTCTGTAACTAGAGACCCTCTGATCCTTCCCATAGGATTCAGGCAGCAGGTTACCCATCGTCCCCTGGAGCTAGAAACATTTAATTTATGTGGCCATCTCCTGTAAATCCAAAGAAGCTGTCTCTTAAGACTTCCTTCAAAAAGTCAGTCTCTCTGAGTGTTCAAGGGGTCACTGTCAAAAAGCCTAAGCTAGCATGTTACTACCTTGTCCACTGTCAAACCGTTTTTCTCAGTGTTGCTTGCTGCCTTGTCAGCTGTTTTTTCCCATCAAAAGTCACTATCTGAATGAATGACCGTCTCATCAGCACTGACCTCTGGTTCTCCTTTGACCTGCTTCTAGACATCAACTGCTGCTCTCTGCTGTCCAATCGTGAGCTCTTGCATCGTTGATGACAGGTGCTTCAAATCCAGTCTTGTCGGTTCTAACGCCATCAATGGTATCCTTGTCAGCTGGGCTCCTGTAGATTTCTAGACAGTTGATTGTTGCACTGACATCAGCTCCTGGAGACTTTCATGTGCCTCTGGCTCAACCACAGTTTTTTTCCTCACTGATAGTGGCCTTGTCAGTAACCTTAGTCTAGGTTATAAATCTACCTTGCCTATTTCCTCTACTTTGTCTTGCGTCAGTTTGCTCAGTTTACTCAATGTTTTAACCTTCAGAATACCTCTTTGGCCCCCATCCAGCTTCAGTACCCTTGTTCTGGGCAGGAAAGTGAAGATGAGAGCCAGGAACAGGATTACAGGAAACCAGGTATGGCAATCGTCCATGCCTTCTTTAGTGAAGATGGCAACACTCAGGAAAATGGTGATCCAAGGGACACTGGTCTTGGAGATTTAAGTATGTACACATCGAATTAAAAGAGGAAGAGCTGTGTCCGGGGTATTTCGGATGTAGAGAGGATCATTAAGCACCATCTCTTATGCTTCACTGAAGGGATTACATGCAGTATGATAGCCTGCCAATATCAAAGCTTCCAGTTATCACACTAGACCCCCCGCCACCTAAGCATATTGTGTCACATCATCTGGCTGGTCAGTGTAGTTCCAGAGACTGTGCTCCCAGTACAGGACAACTCTAGGAGAAATAATGACACTTTAGTACAACACAATATGTAGAACCCAACATTATCCATTGATCCGCCCTTCAGTTCCATCACCTGACTGTATTTCCTCCTGTCCCTTCCAAGCACTATATAGATCTGTTCTTCTACTCTCATGCAACAATCTATGCTGTTCTCTTACCGGTGCGGAAGAAACCAATTTCTGTATAATATCACACTCGATCAACAGAGTCACATTACACAAGAGGAGTGTGTATTTATTCAATGTTTGGTCCCCCTTGAGACCCAGCATCACCACCCTTGTGTTTAATTCCAAGGGTTCCTCCAGCACTAAGGATATTTTGCTTTTAATTGCCTCCCAAAACAGGCGGATTTGTGGACACCCATATTGTGTGTATGAGTGTACCTGTTTGCATGCACCTCCTGAGGCATCAATCTGAAGTTATCCTGCCCATGACAGAAAAATCTAGATCTGGTGTAATACGCTCAGTGCAAGATTTTGAGCTGGATCAGCCTAAAGCCTGCCATGATTGTCAGTTCACTTGTATAATGGCAGCCTACTCCCCAGTCCCTGTCTCCCAATTTACTGAAATCTCCTTCCCATTTCTCCCTCAGCACTGTCAGAGAGGGGGTGCTATTGGCCAATAGAGTCCTATTTTTAGGTAACTGAGATGGCGTGGCCATGGAGTGGGGCACCCAGGACCCCATACTCCGACTCTCGTCTGATATTACTTCCTCTGGGCCTATACAGCCCCAGAGTAGGTGTCTGGCCTGTTGATATCGTAGATATTGGCCCCCAGCCAGGTCACATTGAGTCTGGAGTTCTTCAAAAGTCATAATTCCTTGAGACATCCAAACGTCTCCCAGTTTCGAGATGTCAATCACATGCAACTTCTTGTGACCTTCTACCCACTGCAAGGAGGCCATCCTGGTTGCCTCCCACTGTGATGTCTCTAGCATCAACACTCACTGCCACCCAGTCCATTTTGTAGCTGTCCTCCAAAAATGTACCACTATTGTAGTGGAGCTGGGTAACTCTTTTGGCCTCTTTAACAGCATTGCCATTGGCTACACCCCTGTGAGTCCAGGGTTCTCCTATCCACCCTTAGAATGTTTTTTCTCTAGTCCGCAACAAGCAGTTCATTAGGTACCACCAATTGCGTTGCCCAGTAGTACAAGCAGAGATTTTGTAACACAATATCCCCCTCTGCAGATGGCTTGGTGAGTATCTCCAGAGCTATGCATGGCATACCCCCGATTCAAAGCAGCATCAGATTTCAGAGGACACTGACTTCAAAACACCTCGGGTATCGCTGACAAAGAGTTCTGTGAGGCATGCAAAGTTTTGGTAAGTAGATCATTTTATAGAGGGCTACCCTGTCCATCTATGACTGGGGCAGACGTCACCACTGGCTCACATCGCTGATGACTTTCTCCAGGAGACTGCCCAGATAGTGTTCATTAAAGCAGTCCACTCTCATGTGATGTAGATGCTGAGGTATCTTAAAACCTGTGCCTTCCTTCGGAATGTGGCACTGACAGTGCGCCTTAGACTGCCAACCTGCAATTGGGTGTAGGCAAGATTTGGACCAATTGATGCAGAGCCCGGAGTATCACCTGAAAACTGTGAAAAATCTCCAGTATTCTATCAGTGGAGCTCAATGGCTCTGCCAGATATACCAGGACATTGTGCGCATAAAGCAAGACCATGTCTTCCCAGCCGTAGTCCCACTGAAGGCCCCTAGTCAGAGCATTTCTGCTAATGCAGTTAGCCACTGGTTCCATTGCTATCGCAAACAGGAAGAGGGGCAGCAAGCAGTCCTGTTTTATACCCCTCCCAGTCCAACAGTGCACCATTCACCCTAACTCGGGCTGTAGGGTGCAGGCACAGCAGTTTCCCCTGTGCTGGGAAGAAGGACCAAAGCCCATCCTCTCCAGAACCATCTGCAGGTATGACCACGCTACTGAGTCGAAGACATTTTCAGCAACTAATACCAAAAGCACAACGAGTTCCGATGGTCATCCCTCCCTGGCTAAGTATCTGAACATCCATTGGATTTCTTCACTTAATTGCAGAATATGATCAAGACATATACCAAAGGTTTTATCTTCCAGTGCCACCTTTTTCATTACAGGTACCACTGCTGCAGCATCATAGCCTCCGGTACTACCGCATGTTATGACTTCAGCTCTTTAGCTACAGACAGCCTGTGTCACCTCCGCCACCATTTCGAATACTGTGAGGCTGATAAAAGAAAATCAGGTCCACTTACTTCATGCTGCCAAAAGTTTTAAAGAGACCAAGATGCTCATGATCCACCTGAGCACTACTGAAGTCCATCTTTTGGCAAGGATGCTGAATTGGATGTCGTCCTTCTGGAAGGTGCTAGTCCAGTTTCCTGGATAACGTTTGTTGTTTTCAGTCTGTTTTTAAGATCTTTGCAGAAATTTAGCTTGTCCTTCTCGTTTACTTAGAAATCATACTTTCTCTTTTTTTTTTTTTAAGCATTGTCTTAGAGAGACATGAGAGCAGATCCTCTTCCAGGAGGAAGAAGTGATGCAAATTAGAAACTTAGCGTCCCCTTCAGTTAATATCTCCAGGTTGGAGAAAAATTATGACGAGCTGAACACTTCACCTTCCTGTCTTTCAAACATCGTTAAAGCAGTCTGTTATTTTAGCTGAAGACTGATTGTCAAGGGATTTTTAATCTCCATGCACTGCTACACCAGATAAGAGAGTTGCTCACAGAGTCTTTTGGCAAACGTGTTCATCTATAGATTGCCACCTCTCTAAGAATGATAAGACCATGGTCTTATTGATCGAAGCCATTTGCTTTACCTGTAAACCTTGGAATACCCTCTTGCCAAAGTGAGGAACCTGAAAATTCTCTTTGACACCTACCTCACCTTTGTTACGTAAGCTTCCCTCCTCCCATCACCATCCTTCTCCCACCCCCCTCCCCCTCTTCCAACAGGCCCCCAGAACATCTGCCTCATTATTGA
The DNA here is from genome assembly GCF_031143425.1 of Pleurodeles waltl. Lineage (NCBI taxonomy): Eukaryota > Metazoa > Chordata > Amphibia > Caudata > Salamandridae > Pleurodeles > Pleurodeles waltl. The sequence continues at coordinate 432,153,042 of NC_090443.1, read as the reverse complement.
AACTCCTGTTCCCAGTTGAGGGTGTCCAAACCTCTCCTCCCACGTTGAGGTACTCATCCTTCTTGAGTTTTGCTTTCACATCAAGAGGGTCCACATCTAAACCTTTAGTATCTTTTGCTACAAAGGTTCATATTCTGACATCTATAGTGAAATTGACTTCTTAGGTGAGGATACTTAATTTGGCCTCTTTTCTATAGCCAGAGCCCTTGGCTGTGAAATGGCCCCTGTGCCCAGCACCAGCAGATGACTCCCAGCCTTCACCGGCTCCAGTGGACTCAACCATGCCAGCAGCTCCAGTGTTGCATCTTTGCAATCGCCCCAACCTTCTTTTGCACAGAAAAAGGGTGATATCTCCAGGAAGGATAGGAGTCAAAAAAGCAGAAGATGTGACAAAACTCAAATCAAAAATAAGAATCCCCATTCTGTTTAAAAGTAGGGTGAAACATGCGCAGTTTCACTCTGTGGTATTCCATGGACCTACAGAAAAACTCTGAAATTCTGTGGAGTTCGACCCACCCTTTGTATTCCAAACTCTGCCAGAGAGCTTGGACTTCGAAAGATGCACATCGCATAGATCCAGGGCTCGAGCGTCACTTCAAGTGCTCTCCAAGGGCTGTCAAGGGCTGCTCTGCACTGTATCATCACTTTAAAACCGTAGGCACTCTGAGTGGCGGCGGAGAAGAGTAGAGAGGGAGCGAAGGGAAAATAAAGAGCAGAAATGGGAGTGATAGAGAAGGAGGAAAGGGTGGAGAGAGGTTAAAAAAGAGCTAGGAGTTTGGGCAAAAACAGAGGAGATGGATAGAGCGGAGGGAAGGGGAGAGTTGATGGAATGAAAAAGGTGCAAAGAGGCTGGAAATAAAGCAGGGTAGAGGAGCAACTGGCATTGAACAGGAGAAAGACTGGTTAAGAAGCAAAGAAAGATTTAGAAAGAGTGAGGTTCGAGAAGGGTAACTAGGAAGTTGAGAGGGGGAAGAGAACGAATGATGGATGAAGAGACAGCGGACAAGAGAAAATAATGACAGAGAAGGGAATTAAGATGACGGATATAGGTGGGACAGGCAGAACTGTGGATGTAAAGAAAGATGAAGTGACAAAGGGAAATATGGATGGCTGATGAGGGGACAGGGGAACATGTCTGTGTTTTGCAGCTCCGCCTCTCAGTTTAACACCCCAGACCTGCGTATTGAGAAGAATTTATAGTCATGTCAGTGATTCTTAATGAAAGCATAATTCATTGAAAGTTGCCGCACATGCAGAATCGTAACAACTGCTAAAAGTAAAATGAGAAACCCCCAAAATAAAATTGGAAGGGTGAGTAAACATGCTTGTTATATGAGCAAATCGTGTTGCTCATATAACAAGCATGTGTGTGGTTATGTTTTTTCTTGAAGCATCATAGTAAGCAAGTAAGGGCATTCTGTAGAGCATGCTCATCATCTCATCTCTCCTCCCCCTTAAACTATACAGATGAACTGTGCCCCACCAATAATTTGGGGAATCTTGCTCCTACACACCCTGGACTCTCTTGGACCATACTCCCTACACCTTACACTACTTTAAACCATAAAATGGTAGTAATTCCTCAGTCGCATTCCTGCACCGTAAAGCTCCAGCAGCCTTTACCCTGTGTTGCTTGCTGTGCATTCTCAGAGGCAGGAAGGTCTTTACCAACACCCTCTCTCTCTGGCTCTTTATAAGCCCTACCCACACCCCTCTAGCTCTTTACCTCTTTTTGACCCCGAGGGGATGTCTTCTCCAACCGCTGACTCAGCTTCTAGCTCCCAGGAAACAATATACCCGAAAGCATCTTCTCTTCTGACCTCCCCCAGCCCTGCACATGTGACAGGGGGATGCATTTGCATCACAACAAGTCTACTCTCAGGGAAACTGCTTTTCATGTAAAGTGCGTCACAAATGAACACAGACGTGAACATCAACAGGTCTAACCCATTAAAGAGACTATGCCAGTGCTGGGTACCATGCTGGTTAACAAGGCAGCTTTAGATTGTAGGGGTAGGCGCCGGTAAACTCTTTCACACAACGGTTGGTGACGTTTTTGTCAAACTCCACAGAGTGGCAAAACTCCACGAACTCCACCAGCAGATCAAAGTTTACTGCCCACCCCTACTTAACAGGCAGGAGGACACAGGGAAGGCAAACTTTCAGGATCGTGTACAGATTACTTCCTCCAGATTCAAAACAAGACACTGTGCTTTGAGAACACGTTTCGCCCCCTACTTCTTAAAATTTAGTACAGCTGCATGTGTGCCTATTTGGACGCCCCTTCTCATAAAGCACGTCCGAGGAATGATGTGGTAACATTTAATAAAGTAATTAATAGAAGAGCTAAGAGGTGTATGCGACCTCAGTTTCTTTTAAAAAATAAAATAAAATACTTCAGTGTAAACCACCAGCAAGATGTGAGTACTGATTAGAACCTACTAGGCACACCTGCCCTCCTCCATCCAGCAGAAATTTGCTTGAAGTGGTATATATTTCTAGAGTGTAACAGTTTCTTTTTTAAGGAAAGTCCTCATTGGGACACTGTTTCTCAGTAGCCGAAAAGTTCTACAAATCTCTGGGGTCTATTTGTCAGACCCCCCCAGAAAAAGAAAGCCTCTGTCCTCTTAGGCCCAACAGAAGATCGTGAATATGCCATATTGTGCAGTATCTCATTCTAGTGCCCACGCTGAGGAAATCTAATGTATGTAGTCTGAGGTGGAGATTTTGAAACTGTTGCTCTGAATAAACCTATTTCTCATAGTCCAGATCAAGTGTTATCATACATGTCAGCTGTGGTCTGTTAGTCCTTGAAACATCCTAAAAGAGAGCATGAAATATTTGATCTGGCTAAGCGCTTGCAAGGACTAGGCAGATTTGATAGCCCGAGATATGTGATATCTTTTAATCAGTCACTTTTCCTGCCTCTGACTTATATCTCTTTCTTTTCCTCTCTCACTCATTGTCCCAGACTAAAACCAACAAAAAATCTTGTCATTCTGGTAATCATCCTGAATCAATCCGGCACGAAGACTGAAGCATAGACTGTGATGTCTTTGCCTTTGTTCCTAGAGAAAAGTAAATAATTCCCAAAGTCCTATTCAGAAGTTATGATAGAGGAGCACTTCTGTATCCATTACTGGATGAGGCAGTGAGCAAACAATTCCCTAGTGGTTGAGGTTCCAACAACGTTCTGCAGCTGCAAGCAAGGCTTCCACTTCCAGGTAGTGGCTCCTCTTTTCTGCCACTATCATTAAGCACTGCTGTGTTGGAAATGGAGGGCATTTCAAACTCCTCCTATGGCAGAGACTAAAACAAAGAAAGTTCGGTATTTGATATTGCCACGATGAATATAAAATCATATTATTTTCTTGTCTACAAAACATGTCCCCCAGAGTGTCAAGACCTTTCCTCCTGGACAGGCTAGAACAGGAAGTTCAATCCCTCTGTCAGAATAATGTGATAGAACGGCCACTAAAACGCCAAATTAGCGCAGCCTTTATTCCAGCTACCTTTAAGTGGAAAAGAAAAGACAAAGGGGTTATTACAACTTTGGAGGAGGTGTTAATCCGTCCCAAATGTGACGGATATACCACCAGCCGTATTACGAGTTCCATAGGATATAATGGACTCGTAATACGGCTGGTGGTATATCCGTCACTTTACCGTCACTTTTGGGACGGATTAACACCTCCTCCAAAGTTGTAATAACCCCCAAAGTCTAGAATACCGAGCAGTATTAGATCAGACCTGTGCCATCAGTTGGGTGAAGAGAGAAAAGTTTAGCATGTTGGCTCTCCACCAAATCTTCTCACATCTTCATCAGAGTAAATGGGTGGCAACCTTAGTTCTTAGATGTCTTTTTCCTTATGGAAACTTCTGACAACCAATTCCTCACTTTTGCATAATCCTCGGTTGTCAGACTGGATTCAGAAACGTTTTCATAGTAGTGTTTCTGTGCGCTGCTTGGTAGCATCGAGTGACTTCACTGGCTTGACAATGCCCCAGATGTGACAGGACTGAGCTGCATATAAGTGCTACCCCTGTGCACTGACATGAGTTCCTTTTTTCCTGCACATTCTGTCGTGAGTTAAAGCTCTGCTCCCGTTTTTGTTCGTTTTCCAATGATTTCACAATGTGCTTGGGGAACAATGTCCCCACCAGGTTTCAAGCAACTGTTGGGACCATGGCGGTCACATACCCACATGAGGTGTCTCTTTGGTTTCTGATAGAGACTTCTAACCGCAGATTCCTCATCTTCAGATATTCCCCATGCATCACACTGGATCTGGAAAATCTTGACCACTACCTTTGTGCACCAGTAGGTGGCATCCATTGGCAGCTCGTTAACATCGTCTGAATTAGAAGTGACGTCATGGTGCCAACCGTGGCTTGCTGACATAAGTTCCTTTCTGCACCAACAGCATGGATCCAGAGAGCTACCTCAGTCATTTTTGACAAACTTTTTTGACTCTTTGTAGATCTTTTTTGAGTAATTGCTCCTGGTGTGCTCGGGACATGTTCCCCTCTAAACCTACTGGGTTTAAACCTAATGGGAAATTTCACAGCCAGATGTCTGTGTCTGATTCCCACTTGGTCTGTCTCTGGTGCCCACAACCCCAAGGCCTGTGCTGAGTGGAAGTCTGTGCACCCCAAGACAATCTGCGAACAGAAGTCTCTGCTCTGTTCCCTGTGATGAGGCCAATCCTGTGGATGATTTTCTTCTCGCTCCAGATCTCCTGCTCCAAGTCAGGTAAGTAGAAGAAGCACAAGAAAAATAAGTCAATGTGCTCTTTGGCTTCCCCTTGAAGTAGCGTGCTTTGAGACCTTGCTCCCACACTCCACCTGCGGAACTATCATCTCGACCTGCACAATTTCCCACGAGTCAAAGCAACACCTGCACAATTTCCCAGGAGTTGAAGCAACACCTGCACAGTCAAAGAGTATTATGGCACCATCACGCGATCTTCGGGCCACTGACTCCCTATGGAGCGCCTTTGAGCCCCACAGAGCTGCGAAGTGCCCGGGCTGGAATACTGCCAGCAGGTTCCCCTCGGTCTGGTTCCTGGGTGGGCCCTCTGGATCCACCCAGGAACCAGACAGATGCTCCACATCAGTCCTCTGGAGCTGAGGGCTGTGTGCTTGGCGGGAGGGCCCAGGCATCTTCCTAGTTGTACAACACCTGTTGCGATCCCTGAACATGAGGGCAGACAAATTCAGCCCTTGATACCTTGCAGATCACAGATGACAATTACATCTTGAGATCTGGAGGTGGTGCAACGTCTCTTCCAAGAAAGGGAAGAACCTTGGATCAATCTGTTTGCCATCGCCGGGAATACCCAGCCATCACTTCTCGTACTGGAGTTTCCCAACTGTGTCTCAACCAAAGATGTGTTTCATATCTAGTGGAACTCAGGACTCCTGTATGCCTTCCTGCCAATATCACTCCTCCCCAGAATTCTCTAGAAGACCAGGGCCGACTGGGTCCAAATCATCCTAGTGGCTCCAGATTGGGCACAAAGAGTATGGTTTTCTGATCTAAGCATGAGCATCATTCCTGCGGTCAGGGTGCTCCTTTGGACGGCTCTTCTGTCCCAGTAACAGGGCAAGGTCTAACACCCGAACCAGCACACTCTTCAACTTCATGCCTGGAGATTGAGTGGCGACAGTGGAGGTTTTTTGATCTCACTCCTGAGGTCTGTTATGTTATCTTGGCAGCCAGGCGTCCCCTCTACTGTACACCCCTGCCACTGGGATTGCTTAGTGGCTTGGTGTTTCTCACCTGAAGCGGACCCCCATTCTGCACCTCTGTCAGAAGTATTACTGTTTGTTGTATCTTTAGCTGGGCAATGCCTTGTCCTTGGCAATGTTGTGGGTTAGCTCTCTGCAGTTTCAGCTTTCCTTTGGTTGCCATATCAAACATGTCTGTTCAGGTCACCAGCTGTGACTCACTTTTTGAAAGGTTTGCAACATTTGTTTTGCCCTACCCCTTTCATAATGCCCCAACAGTACCTCAGTCTGGTCCTCACATACCTAATATGTTCTTCTTTTGAGCCCCTTTACAGCTGCTTTCTGAGGCTCTTGATTTTCAAGGCATTTTTTCTAATAGACACCACATCAGCCCAGAGGGTCGCTGACCTTCATCCTCTATACGCCACCTTTTTTCCAGGCAAACTGGACCTTCGGATATTTTTCTCTTTCCTTCCAAAGGTGGTCATAACTTTTCACGTTGGCCAGGACATCAGTTTGCCTACCTTTTTCGCTCCACCTCATCCTTCCAAAGAGTTAGAGACACTCCATCGCCTGGACCCAAAAAAATGAAAAACTCTCTCTACACAGATCGCACCAAAGACCACCGGGTGGATGATCAACTCTTCATCTTTACTGGAGCAAAGAAGGGCAAGGCTGTGCAAAAATGGTCAAGCTCTTGAATTGTGGCTGGTGGGTAATTTCACCAGGGCCATAGCTGCCACTACTACGGCACACCAAGTCCTGTCCTGGACATCTGCCAAGCTCCCACATGGGTGTCACTCCAAACGTTCATGAAGCATTACTGCTTGGACAGTCAGGTCTGTCAAGATGGATGTTTCGCCTGTTCGGACCTCCAGGACATTTTGGTTTAAGCCAGTTCTCAGCCCCACCTCCAGTGAGATATTGCCTGGGTATCTGTTCCAAGGTGATGAATCTTCATTTATAAGTCTCTGTCAAAAGAACAAGTTACTTACCTTCGGAAACAATTTTTCGGGTAGAGGTTCTAACAGCAGATGCCTCACCCAACCACCAATCCTCTGTGTTCTGCCATGTAGGATGTTCACTCTAAAGATCCCATTAGACACTGATAACTGGTCAAAACATTGGTTTTTATGTAGCTCCATATTTTTGGTGTGGAAATAGTCAGAAAAGAAACTGATGTCAGCACCCTGGCATGGCACATATAAGGGCACCACAAACGTCACTTCAGATGTCAGTGACATGGGCCGATCAACACCACCTTCAGGCACACATAGGTACTTCTCAAGGTTTTCCAGATCTAGTTTGAGCCCTGAGAAACATTCTAAGGTGAAGAACCTGTGGTTTAATAGAGTCTTTGCCAGATAAAGATTTATCAAAGGTAAGTAACTTGTTTGTCTGGGCTCTAGACACAAATCTAAGCACGATATGTGCCCCCTTATGCACCCGAAGACGATCTGAGACCAGAAGGCAAAGTTGTATGTTGCCAAACACAAGAAGTCTCTGCCTTCATGTAGGCCCTGCTAACGCTACAAATTATGGGATTGGACTTCATCCCAGTCTTAGGGCTGCTCCTTCAACTGTTCAACTTCAGGTTTAAAGTCTTCCAGTAAGTCATAGTCCAACTGCAAGTATAAAAAAATTAAGTGGGTGTAACCCCATCCCACAACTTTGACTTGAAAGAAGAAGGAGCAATAGCATCACACTGTCAGTTGCACCACTTCAAGGTTTCCGGCCACGTAACCAATTTCTTATTTGTTCCCATCACTATCTGAATTGCAGATCCTGCAGTATATCAAGGCCTACAGGGAAGCCATGCTGCAAATTTTCAATTTGGTTCGGCTCCCTCTGGAGCGCTCTTGGGCCCAAGGGAACTGTAGGGACCTCCAGTCATGCTGCCACCTGCGAGTCCATTTCTGGGACCAGTGGTCCCAGTGAGACTTGTTAACAGACTTGTACTCTGAGAAACATGCCGGTCCCTCCCACCCCAACACCAGTAATAACGCCATCCTTTTTAGAAGATGATCTACTATTGAATCCAGTGTTAAAGTGACTTTGGCTCAAGCTCAACTGATGTTGCACTACAAAATCAGAAAAGCGCAATCTGGCCAACACCTTCTAAATCCCTGAGAACTCTGCTCAGAATTTGCACTGGTGGCTGTTCGGACACAATTGGTCCACCCAGTACTTGGAAGACTTTCTTTCCGTTCCCTACTCCGAGCTGATGGTGGTAATGGATGTGTCCCTGCTGGGTTTGGAAGTTTATGAGGGGAAGGCAGAGATCATGGAACTTTGTTTCCCAGGAGTGGACCAGCTCCACATCAATCTGCTTATTGGAGTAGCAGCCCTTTCTCGTGCTCTGAAGGCCTACTTACTGTCCAGGTGGAGGTTGGTGCTGGTTCTCAATGACAACACCACTGCAATGTGGCATTGTAACTGGCAAACCATAGTGGGGTTCTAGGTCCTGTATCTGGCGGCCCTGCACCTCTTGAGGTGGTTGGAGCACTTGAGCATTTTGATGATCATAAACCACCTAGCAGGGAACCTTAATACCAGAGCGAACAAACTGAGCAGGCAGCATCTGACCGATCAAGAGTGTTGTCTACATCCTGAAGTGGTTCAGGCTGACTTCCAGCAATGGGAGAAGAAAACTGGCTAGGTCTATCCACTACTGTCGAACATGCAGTGTTGAACTTCTGCCCCTACCTCTCCTGCCCATAGTTCTGAAAAAAATCAGGAACTGCCAGGCTCAAGTCATCGAAATGGCTCTGAATTGGGCCAGAATGTGGTACACAGAACTTCTGTGCATGAGCATCCGTGATCCGATTAAACTGCCACTATGCATGGATCTCCTCTATCCAGTGTATGCAATCTACACCTACAGGAGGGGAGATGGAGCAGTGGCAATTGACTGCATTCAATTTCCTTCTTGAGGAGGTGAATGTCATCCTTGCCTCCAGGCACCCTTGCGACGAAATCCACTCGTGCTGGGACAAATTTGTTGCTTATTGTGGTATCCGCAAGATTGTCCTTTTACAAGCTTAGCTGGCAGATATTCTTTTGTTCATTTTGTCTTTGGCCCAGCACCACCTTTCAGCAGGCACTATGAAAAGTTATTTTTGACCCTTTTGTCTTTTCTGCGTTTGCCAGATCAACAGTTGTGTTGTGATGAGGTTTATTAAGGTTTGACACGTTCCCTCACAAACTATTTGTGATACCACCCTGGGACCATAACCTGGTCTTAGCATTTCTCATGTGTATGCCCCATGAGCTAATATGAAACTGCACATTGAGTCACCTTATGTTAAAGACCGTTTTTCTCATTGTAATTACATTGGCTCATTACTGGAGTAAAATGTAGGCATTCTGAGTGCAACTGCCCCACATCATCTTTTTCCTAGCCTTATTTGTGCTGAAGACTTAGGTGGCCTTCCTATAAAAAACCATGACTCCCTTCGACGTTGGGCAGTCCATCACTGCCATCGTTTTTTGCTCCCCTCACCCCTCAAAAGAGGAGGAGAGGCTCCATCGGCTCGAACCCATAAGAATTCTATGCCCTTCCATTGGTTGTACCAGGAACCATAGTCCGCTATTTGTTCATTTTTCTGGAATGAGAAAGGAAACATTGTGCAGAAGAGGACAGTGTTGAGTTGGATAGTCCTCTGCTTTAGGATCTGCTACACAGTGGCAAGAAGCAGCCCTCGGAAAGGTCTGAGAGCTCATTCCACCAGGGTTAAAGCTGCTACCACAACGTTGGCATGCAGAGTGTCTGTCCTTGATATCTGTCAGGCTGTGACTTGGTCCTCAGTGTATATCTTTCACAAAGCACCACTGCCATGATCAACAGGTGTGATGGAAAGGCTATTTTGGCATCGCTGTTCTGCAAGATTATTCAGTTCATTGCCGACGCCACACACACTCCACCTGGTGAGGTACTGCTTTGTAATCTATTGTAAGGTGAGAAATCAGAAGCACAAGTTACTTACCTTAACTAACGCTCTTTCTGGTGGAGATTCCTTACTGCTTTCCCACCTCCCCATTCTGTGGAGTGGCCTCTTTTTAACATCTGAAAAGGTCCCAAATTAGTATTCAGTCACTGTTACCAACAATTCTTTATGCTCTGCGTCTGTGGACATAGAAAAAGGGTAAGAGGGAAGAAATTTATGTAATCGCACAAGCGTTTTTTCTGAGGTTCTGCTCTGTCACTTCAGGGGCAATGTAAAGTCAGTCTATAACTGCACACCACTTAGTGCAACCAGGAGCACTGTTGTAAGTACATTTCTGGCTGCAGTCTGGCACCTGGGAAGCATTCTAATGTGGAGAATATGGTCTGGGAGCTGAATGGAACGCCATGCCCCTGGAAGCCGCATTAACATCTGTCACAATCCAAAGAGACATTTCCACCCAAGATATTTTTATGGCAGAATAGTGGCCGCAAAACAGGTGGCTTTTGGTTAGGAATTTCTGCAGAACTTGTTTGCTTGAAGCATGGTCAGTCATACACTGTCTTCCCTCGAAGTAATAAAGGCTGTGAAATCACATTTTGAAGTAAGTTGGGAAAGAAAGAAGGCAGGATACAGAGAAAGGAAAAATACCTACATGGTCATTCCACTACTGTTCGTCATTTGTCTTCCTCCTTAAATACATGCACATGGCCATTTCCACGTCTAGCATATGCAATGGTCCTACCTGCTGTATTTGTTAAAAAGGGCATGTAGGGACTAAATGTGGATATAGGTGATGCTAGAATGGAGTGTGGCTCATGTCTGGATAGATCTTTATACACAGAGAACAGAACTTTTAAAGGTGAGAGCATTCATTTCATAGCAACTCTTTCCAGTCCTGACTGCCAGCACAGTCAGTTCCATAGCAATTGCGAAGGAAGAACAGGGATTAAGAGTGAGGTACAGTGAAGGTATTTTTCCCTCTTTATGTGGCATAATATTTGTTCAGCACCGAGAACGAATACACTCCACACTAACAGTATTTTAATTCGTGATGTCCATATGTTCTCACTTCCTCTCCCAGTTTTAGATCTTTTTCAGTTGTCCAGTAGCTTCTTATTTTTCATTCTGAGGAAACATTCTCAGTTTTAGAAGGGCCTATTCGGACTGTTTGAATGGCTGTATCGTGGCACTTGTTTGACCTACTCTTTTTTTAAAACATCTAAACATTTTAAATCCTAAGTACTTCCAGGGTGATAAAAAACTGAGAATGTATTATTAAAGAATTCTAAAGTTGTACCTTGTAACATTTCTTTATTTTTGTTCCCACAGAACATGGACTGGGAAGCTCTCCTTAGTAAGTGCCTGAACCCTCCGTTTGTCCCAGTGATTAAGTGGCGTGCAGACGTTAGTAACTTTGACGAGGAGTTCACAGCAGAACCTCCAAAGCTGACCCCCCCCCCCCACGGGAGCCCCGGATTCTCACCAAAAAGGAGCAGGACATGTTCAAAGAGTTTGATTATGTCTCCGATTCTTGTTAGCTTCTAAAATTAACTTTGATGGTAATCAGTGTCCAGCTCTGCATGAGGGCAAGAGGCTGATATGCGGAGAAAAGACATGCCTCTGAGTGCGCCTGAATCCATGCGACAGCAGCCATGCACAGTGGACATGGCAATTCTCCACAGTGGCTTTGCATCTCCATAATCTGGTTTTTATGCTCCTCACCTCAGGACTGGTGTTGCTAAGCCAGCTCCCCTCTTTGGGATTATGTTCCGCATTGCTGGATCAGTACTAGCTGTTGAATAGGGACATGCATCCACGTGGATGACAGGCGGGTAGAAAGAGCTGATTAGCTGGGGTTTTAGATCGGCATGTCCTATTCCAAATGTGTATCTATATTGTGGAACATGGGGCCATGTCCACTCACGTCTTTCATGATAAGAGGAACCATTCCAGCAAGTATGTGTTTTTAGCTGATACTTGCAGAGAGAAAGTATTTTAAGTAGAGGTGAGTTCAGAGTTGGTTCTTCGAGTGATTCATGTTAGAAGAGCAGCCTGTGGTGGATGAGTGAAGGTTGGTCTTTTTGTGGAGGTAATGGAAGGTAACATGACAGAGTAATATTGGCTGGGGTCTGGGTGAGAAAAGCAGAGGTCTATGAGGGGGGGATCTGGGGATGGCACGTCTGGAGAAGAGGTCATTTTAGAAGAGAGAGATGAAATCAAAGTGTCCATCAGTGGTTAGAAAATTGGGAACAGATATGAACCACTTTTTTGAAGAAAGATCACTTCTCTCGTAGGGGATTTCCATGTATAGTCATAAGCACTGGATAGTTCTGCACGCCTGCCTAACTATTCAGTGCTTATGACTATCATGGAAATACCCCTACGAGAGAACTGGAGTTACAGGTAAGAAACTATTCCTTGCTGAACAGAGACAGATGTCTCTCCTGTTCTCTGAGGAAGGCCTTGAAAAGTCCAGATTTCTATTTTGGGTGCTCCTGTTTTTAGAGTTCTGTTCCCAGAGGTTGATGGATTGATAGAGGTGAATGCCATCCTTTGATGGGAAGAGAGGTTTTTAAAGACTAACTTAGGACTCTTACTTCTTGATATCAAATTAGAGATCATGGTTTTGTCTTTTATTTAGGTCGCTTGTACACCCCTCTACTTCAGGGTAAAGACAATCCACGTTTGTGCCACCTATGAATGGACAGCCTATCTGATTTCGTACAATATCATGACAAAAATCATAATTGTTATTCCCAAATGCTTTACCTAAATGCTGGCTGAAAGATACTGGACTTCCTCAGGATCCGAAAGCACGGTTCGGATTTGGTGGAGAAGCCTGAGATCAGCTAAAATGAAACGTCATAAGAAGAATGAAGTAAATTTCTTTGGAACATTTCCAAGAGCTCAGTGTGTTATTGTTTACAAATCCAGTTCCACTTCCTACCTGCTTGTGAAGCCTGAAGATCCCACTCCGGAGAACTTGCGTAATGTCGTTTTTATTTCCGACTCAGTTGGCATCTGTTATTAGGCATTATGACCAGACTGTGCCAATGGAGAAGAAGTGTTGTATATCTAGATTAAAGGACTTCTACTGTTATTGACCCCAAAGCAGCACTAAGCCCCCTCTTGGTGTAGGGTTGGAGTCTCTGATGTCCCAAAGCCAGGGGAAGGTATCCCTAGTCCACTGCACGGTATACAGTTTGAATGTACTTCGAAAAACACTGAAATTCTGAAAACAAAATCCCTCCTTGCTTCAAATAGGAGTATGGCACTGACGAGTTATCCCTTATGCAGTAAGGTATACAGAGATGTAACATGGATTTTACATCTGCACCCTTCTGCGAACTGTAGCATTTTACTGTTTCTGTGTGCCTTTCTCAACAGCAGGAGGTGAGAAGGCCCTCTCCTTCCCTATACCAATGCCCTAGTGCTGCTGTGGCTTTTCCTAGCAACAAATGGCATCATACCAAAAGAGAAAACTGCAAAGAGATCAGAGGATGGTATTATGTTACACATTGAAATACAATAAAACACTGCCACCTTTTGCTATCGTTTTGAGTGTTTTTTTGTTTTTACGGTGGCACAATGATTCACTGTCTGAACAGATTTCTTCTGTATCACCTGGCCATTCAAGGATTCTGTTACACCATTGCTCATTTAGGCCTGCAGCATTCCAGGAATACAGACACCTATGGCTTGATCCCAAGTGTACCATGTTTACGCCTTAATGACAGAAACTCATCTATGGCTTGGTTTGTAGCCAACATTATTCACCTTCTAAGAAAGCAGTCTCATCTACGACGTGGTCTGTAGCCTACCATATTCACCATCCAAGAACACAATCAAATCGAAGGTATGATATCTTGATTTACCTTTTTCATTTTCAAGGAGACGCATGTATTTCACTTGCATTTAAAGGAGACATCCGTCATTGGTTTACCCTTCCACGTTCAAACTCCCTTTCACACCTTCCTCATCATTAGTCTACTTTATTCAAGCTTCAGGGGCATTCCAATGATGACATACTCTCTTGTCTACATTATGCAAGTTCTAATGACACAATCATGCTTAAATAATCATGAACAGTGGCTCCTGTGATTCACTGCTACAAGGATGCCTAAATTAATACACCTTAAATTGCCTGAGTGCAATTACCAACGACAGTGTAGATGGACTGACTTATTACACATTACTGTAATAAACTCAGTTACGTGAGCTCAGAAATGTGGCAATGTTCAACTGAAATCTTGGATTTATTTGGCTTCCGTATCAAAATATTGAGTCAATTCTTGCTGTCCAGCTGTGCAATTAACAAGGTTGTATGTATGCAGAATATAGGCGATTGTGACTGATTGATATGTTCATAATTGTGTATATGTAACTTGAAAATTTTACTTAAGGCTTATCTTTGTATGTACTGCACAGTGTTTGTCTCGCCCGCCACAATAATGCATGTATAGACTTGCTTTCAATTTGACTCAACAAACTTTTAAGAGCGCAATCCTTTGATCGACAATTCTTACCATTATACCCTTCAGTCACTGTCATACAGTATGATTAGCTCAGTCTTTACGCTACCTATGTCTGCCAATGCACATAACTCATAATTCTACTCAGAGGAATGACACATTAGTTGTCCTTACATACACAGTCACTACCCATAATAGCGTCATCCATTGCCAATCAGTGGTGTAGCTGTTTGAATCAGAGATCATGTTTCTGTCGGAGCCCACTCATCCGGCTTGAACAGTTTGGACAGATGGGTGTACTAAAACTTGCTGTTTCCCGATATCTATTGCAATTTTTGAGTTAGCTTAGATGCATTCACAACTGATACCTCATAGGCTCTTTTTGGTCCAGTGGCACACAGTTACTTCCTGGTGGAGTCCGCTCATGTAGTTTCAGGGTTCCATACTAACAGGTTTACTGTAACCAACTGTTTTCTCCTAGCACCTTGTGATTTTTGAGTAAGTTCGAGCACATCGTAAGACGATTCCATGTATAAACGTCTAATCTAGAATGGTATTTTATTAATTAGCCTTCACTGCTTTTTCTTGTAGTCTCAGTACCAGTAAAAAACGTCTGTGGTATTAGAACCCCAGTTGCATCTGAAGGAGCACCAGGGAAGCTTCATTCATTTGGCTATGTATTCTTGTGGGTAGTTTTTACCCGTTATTAGTGAATTTTCAGAATCAAAACATTATTCACAGCATTAATGGGGGATTTCACTTTGTTTTTAGATTGAGCATAGCAGCGTGCAATCGCTGCCCTACTCAGATTTCAGAAATCCCTTGAGTTGTTGGTAAATGCTTTACGTATGTCCCGCCTTGAAGCTGTTTTGTGACCGTCTTGGAGACTGACCCTGTTACATGTATTATTGCACGATCGGGCTTGTACCTTAGTGTGGCGTACTATTTTTTCTCGCGGCTTCGCTTATGGCAGTCCGTTGTTTTTTCATCTTCCTTGGTTTTGGGCATCTTGCTGTTTCTTTGCAATGTCTGCGAAGGCTTTTTTATTAATTGTTTTTGCAATTTTATACAGCGCAACCTCAACACAAAGGTTTTGGAGTGCTTTTCTTTTTGCAGTTTTATATAACGCAAACTCAATAAAAAGGTATTACGGTGCTTCACATTAGCACTAGTTACATTACACAAGAGCACATTTATTTTTGGGAGCAAGGGGAGATTAAGTGGTTTGGACAGAATCACAGAATGTTGAGCCGACGCCCGAGATTTGAACCGTGTTCCCCAGCTCAAAGTCGGTAGCGCAGGCTCTTACGCCACATCTTCTCCCCTAGGGTTCTTTGTCTGGTGCGTGTTGGGGCAGTCTGGCAATTACTCATTTTTTCTCCTACAGCTCTTGGTAATACAGGTTCTGCCTTTTCATAGCACTGAAAGGCAGGTTCCATTCTTAACTAAATCGCTATAATTCATTTGCATCGACCTTGCAGAGATGAAGAGGTGAAAAAGCTATGTCAGCATTGTATTCCATGACATTCTCATTCTGTCAAGACCTCTGCAGTGGGTGCATTAACCAACTGACTTGAATAGAGCTTAACACTAGGCGATAGCACGTGCTCTTTATAACCTCCAGAGGGTCGCCAACCAAGCACATGGGTTAGTTCTAGGCAAGAAGATGGCGAAAGGTATCATCTCCAAAATGGTGGAAAAGGAGTCGTTACTCCAGACTCGAGCACTTCACAGCCTCAGGCTTGATAGCTGAAAACATCTAGCCTTTGGATGAACCTTGTGCCTCTTCAAATAGAGTACAGTTAGCGCGAACTCGATACAAAGGTATTCCAGTGCTTTACATGAGCACCAGTTACGTTGCACAAGAACACAGTAATTTTTGGTAGCAAGGGGAGTTTAAGTGATTTACCCAGATTCACAAGATGTTGAGCTGGCGCTGAGACTCGAACTGTGTTCCCCAGCTCCAAAGTCAGCAGCTGTGGTCCTTACACCACATCCTCTCCCCTAGGGTTCTTTGTGTGGTGCGTGTTGGGACAGTCTAGGGATAACACTCTCTCTCTTTTATTATTATTATTTTTTTTAAATATAGCACTTGAGAATAAAGGTTCTTCCATTTCATAGTGCTGCAAAGCAGGTGCCATTCTTAACAAAATTGCTATAATTAATTTGCAGTTAAGCTGCTTCTTCTGTTATTCTCTTTGTATAGAGTGAATGTTTTTAAAAGTTAGGCTGGTTTTGCAAATGTAGAGGAATAATTCCTTTAAAAGTTTAACACACAGAAATATATGGCTCCCCCCTTTTCTTTGCCTCTGACTCCTTTGACTCCCTCATTCTCCGGGTTAAATGCCACAAATTTGCCTCTCTTCGCTTGTTTGGTGCTATAAAAGTTTAGGTAAAGACACTAGAAAGGGTTGCCTCTCTAGGGTATCACAACCAGTCTGAAGGAATGAGGCACAAACACTCCCAAGATAGCGGCCTCGTTGTGTCCTCTCTCCTGCAACGACATGCCTCGGGAGGGTTGCTGTGGTACCTGCCATACATTGACTGCACTCCAAACCAAAACACATAGGTAAAAGACATTGTCATTTACAAAGCCAATAGCTCTAACTCTCACAAATGCTAGACCTATTGCATTGCAAATGCTTCTTTAAAAGTATGATTCACACCAGATGGTCCATTTGTCCTGATGATTGCCATTGGCTTTAATGGGTCGAAATGTCAACGTTTACAGACTAAAATAGCATAGTGTTGTTATATACAAAAGCAATGTGCAATTCATTGACTTGCTGTGACCATTATTAGCTGGCATTTCAGATTAGCTATATAATGTCAGATTTTTATTTTGTCTCAAGGCACTGATGAGCTCTGCCCTCTCTAAATGTTGTGCACGTGATGCTAAAGAAAATAATTGAATATGTATGTGATATGGTATTGCACAGCAACGACTGGGACTCTTTTCTTTGTGACTACATACAATAACAGATGTTTGTTTCAATTGAATTGATGTTAGTAATTTCACGTAGGCATTTTACGGTGCATTACTGCAGAGGCATCTTTCTCTTAGTGAACCCCATATTCAATATGATTATCGGTGTTACCCAGGTTCTGGTCAGATGCAATGGTGTGTCCCCCTAAATTTTCTAATGATCTTACGAAAAACACACATTGTTTCCTATAGACATGACCAAGGTAGGCTAGAGACCATGCCGTAGATGTGAGAGTGTTCGTGTAATCTTAATGATGATTAGAGACCAAACTGTATGTTTCCTTGAAAAGTAAATAACATAGACCAGTTCTTTCTGGGGCATGGTCTATATTCTATAATCTGTAATTTAGGATTTATGTTGATAATATTTATAGTGATAACATTTATATATCTCCATAATCTATCCCACTAGCAGTCGCCAGTGGGTAGTTATAGTTAGATCTGATTTTCCGCAATAAGAGACTTTTTTGGTTAGCTAATAACTTTGGGGTGATTTGATGAATTTTCACAAAACTTTCCAAAAAACAAGTTCACTGACATCA
The DNA here is from genome assembly GCF_031143425.1 of Pleurodeles waltl. NCBI lineage: Eukaryota > Metazoa > Chordata > Amphibia > Caudata > Salamandridae > Pleurodeles > Pleurodeles waltl. Next base: position 432,135,365 of record NC_090443.1, on the reverse strand, counting down.
GCTCCTTCCTGGAAAGTTCTGGGGGTGATGCGTCAAGCGAATGCCAAGAAAAAAAGGGGGGATCCCAAAACTAAATTTCCCCATTCATTTTCCATTTACGTTTTTGGAAAGCGATACCGCAAAATCTAATTAACCGAATTACACCAAATTTGTCAGGAAGCTAGATCTTGGTACAGGAAGCGTGCCTTTGCAGCGTGAATGTTTTCTGGATTCACGTGCTGTGCATTATTGTGCCATCTAGTGGTTGGGTCCAGAATTCTTCAGTATTTTGTAGTTCTTCTTTTCTTTTTCGTTTTTCTTTGCGTAGTCCTTCCTCTTTTTTTGCTTTGTTTGTTGGTGGGCATCAACGATACCTCCATTTGGTGTCCTTGTGATGTGCTTCCTCCAGAAACTCCTACCTTTGGTCACCATCTTCAGATTCTTTTTTTCTGCCGTTGGGTCTGGAAGCCTGCTGACAGGTCTCCTACACAGATTTTGACTGAAAAGGTGCAAAAACTGCCAAGAAAGTAACAGGATTCATCTACATCAACGCAGTAACCTGAGAGAAACATTGAAGTTCAGCAAGTTGAGAATAACCGATCAGGGAGCTCGCTGAGGGGCGTATATAGAGAAAACACAGTTTCAGTTTTGGAAGAACTGCCACCACAAGCTTTGTCAAAAGGATCCTCACCCAGTCTGCAACCTTTGTCTCCCCGTTGAGCACCATAACGAGGACTGCAACACTTGCTTGACGTTTACACTAAAAACACTGAGGGTATGGGGGAGACGGAGAAGGGCTCACCACAGCATGAAAAATCAGCAGACAACACCATCTTTGAGAGACCTGGGTGTCTCTAGCGAAGAGGAGGATAATGTTGACGAGGAAGCAGGGGAAGAGACATCGGACGCAGAGGTGAAGTTTGTCGACATTTTGGAGCAGGTGATGAAGAGAGTCACGGTAAGAGAGCCTTCGGGTGTGAAAAAATCGACATAGTCAAACAAATCTGGCTCGCAGACATCAAGGGAAGCCGCCGCATTGAAACACGTGCCACCACCAGGCACGCCAAAGACAAGGAGTCCCACAGATCCCTTGAGGGGGAATCAGGTGGAGGAAAGACTCCAGAAACACACGGTGTAGAAGGACATACAGGGTCAAGATGCTTTAATATCAAAAAGAGACGGGTCAAAACATGACCACCAAAACTCAGCAATGTTAAATCGTTGAAAGATTCTTCCACAGACAAGAGGAGAACTCCCAGTTTCAACCACGAAGAATGGGTCAACAAAATCGAAAGGAGGTGAAAAAGTTAGATGACAGTTTCAGGATCCTACCAAAGGCTTCAGTGCACAAGAACTTTGGGGACAAGAGGGTCGAGGACTTTGAACCCCCACCCCCCCCACATGACTCCTGAACCTCAAGAAGAGGAGGAAGAACCCTTCTATGAAGAAAAGGAAGACGAACTAATGTAATGCTTCAAAGGTTCAGAAGCTGAGTACATGGATCAATGGCAGGAGTTAGAATCGGACTCCCCAGAGGAAGGAGTAGACTCTTACCCTTTGAGGCCTTCACCTCCTGATGACATAGGCATGTACAATCAAGTCATCAAACAGCCTGCTGATAAATTTGGGGTTTAGTTGGAAGAAGAAAAAACACAATCATGTTTTCTTTTGTAAACCTTGACACCAACACAGGCATTTTCTGCTGATGCTCCCTAGTGTTCTGGATGGGGGAAGGGAAGCATTTCAGGAGCCTGAGACTTGCAGAGGTGTAACCCCAAGAGCTGAGAAAAAACAAAGAATCCTGCTTATATTAAAGGGTCAGTACCAGCAAACTCTATCATCATCTCAACAGCGAGGAAAAGAGCCAACGTCCCCTCCTGAAAATGAAGGCAAAAAGATGGAGCTCGTGGGGAGGAAAGTGGAACGTAGTGCTGCTAACCAGTGGCACATTCCCAACTCCAGTGCTCTCTTGAACCGGAATGCACACCAGCATTGGGAGGAAATTGGAGAGCTAATGAAGCACCTCCCAAAACAGTACAGCAAGCAGGCTGCACACTTGATGGATAATGGTAAAAACATTGCCACAAAAACACCTGAAGTCTGCGCTGGACGGAAATTATACAGCCAATTGTCAGATGATGATGGGGGTAACCCTTGGAAGGCACTCGTGGCTAAGAATCTCAGGATTCAAACCAGAAGTACAGGCCAACATCGTCAATAGCTCATTCAATGGGGAACAACTTTTTGGTAGCTCAGTGGATGACAAGCTGAACCAATTAAAGATAATGAGACAGCAAAATCAATGGGCATCCTGCAGTTTCGGGGAGAAATGAGTAGGGGAACAACACCATTACGCAGACCCGTCGGAAGGGGAAGCTTTCAGATGGGAAACATACACCATTTTTCAGGGAACCAATCAGACAGTGGGATCCCAACAAGGATGGCAGAGCCAACAGCAGGGCAGACAGCCCTTTCGTGGGAGAGGCAGAGGAAGGGGTCAGCCCCAGAAGTGGGGATCCAACCCCTCATATAAGTGGCTCAGCACAAACACAAAGCCTCTCACAAGTACCATCAAATCGAGGCAACAACTATAAAGATGACAACAAACAGCCTTACCTACATACAACACAGGTAGGGGGCAGTTTAAAAATATCCTCCAGGAGTGGAGGAAGTAAATACAGACAAATGGATACTAAACTTAATACAATTAAGATATTGCATAGATTTTTAAAAAATTCTACCAGTAAAGAGTCGAAGGAAGGCGTAAAATGCACTCGAAGGAGAAAACAACACAGCTCCTCAAAGAAGTAGAAGATTTGATTACTAGCACAAAATGCAATAGAAAAGGTTCCAAAACAGGAAATCAATAAGGGAAACTGTTCAACATATTTCCTTATTCCCAAAGTAGACGGCTCACTTCTTCCAATTTTAGTTAGACTTAAGGTTTGACAGTGCTTTTGGGAGGAGGCAGAGGCGGCAGCATTTCCAAGGGCAGGAGCCCTTTAAAATCTTCACAGCGCTCCCGCCTCGCGCGACGCGCGTTGACAGCACTTTTGGGAGGAGGCGGAGGCGGCAGCATTTCCAAGGGCAGGAGCCCTTTAAAATCTTCACAGCGCTCCTGCCTCGCGGGACGTGCGCGGGCGGCGCCCGGGCCAAGGGCGGGCCCGTCCTTCGCCCCTCATCAACCGGAAGAGGCTGTGCCCCCCCTCTAACGTCTCTTCCTCCCGCTTTGCGGTAACTTCTTTTGGAAGTTGTTAAAGGTGCTGTGGGAGACCGTCATCTAAAATGGGGAAGAGAAAGATTAACTTGCAAAAGGGGGAAGGTGGGCCCAGCTCTCTCCAGTCCTCCATTACTAGCTATTTATCCTCTGTGATGGGGGCCATTGAATCCGAACTAGAGCAAGTAGAAGAAAGGATTGGGGCTGTCCAAAGCACTGTTCAGCAGCCCCCGTGGAACCTATTGTTCATATAAACACTAATTCCAGAACCGGGCCCTTACTACCGGCCCGCCTTCTAGTATTATACAGTCGGGCCATGAAATACTTCCTCCCACAGATTTAAACAATTCTTCTTCCCCATTTGTTAATCCACCTCTGGAAATCTCTTGTTTCTCAGGTTGACTCTCCTCCTCTGAAGAAGAGGAGAGCCGGGAAAAAGTCTAAAAATACAAAAAAGGCCTTGGGCCCTGAAAAAGAGAACATCTACCCTTTTGGTTTCAAGTGCTAAAGATCCAGTTTCCCTGATTTCCACCCCTGAATGTTTTCTGAGAAAGGATGCCCCTGAAGATTTTACGAGTGTTATCGATTCTATACTCAAATCCTTTTGTGCAACCTTAGAGGCGAAACTCATCACAATGATTACTAGGAAGCTTGACTGCTTTTGTAATGATGTGAATAGTACTTTATCTCATATACTTAAGCCAGGATTAGTAAGTACGGGAAAATCTTACAGCCAAGACGTAGTTCATCAAACCAATCCTCTATCTACTTTCTTACCCCAAGGAGCAAGTAATCCCTCCCCACCTCTACAGGCCATTTCTGGCCAAGGTAACTTAGTTGACGATTCTGCACAGGGGCTGACCAGGGAAGTCTGTTCCTCTAGGCTGCATGTCACGGGTCATAATAAATCTATAAACTATGCAGATTCTTTACATCTACCCCAGATTGCAATCCGTATGTACTGGTTCTATCAAATGTATCCCCTTTGGTGAGTTCAAAAAGAGAGGATACCCAATCCCTAATCAGGGAAGCAGGCCACTGGTTGAAATCTAATATTAAACCTAACTTTCATCATAATTATAAGATTCTTATGGCCTACAGAGTAAGGACAGTAGGATATTCAAAGAAAATGGAGGAGGGAGACTATGTTGTTTTAAATTTTGCCAATTCTTGTTCAGTGGACTATCTTTTGACCAACTCAGAACAATGCAATAGGTCATGTAATAGGATCTAAAGACATCCCCTGTGTCAATTTTATGACCCCGTGCTCCTACCACATCGCTCCGCTACTAACCTAAGAACCCACACACCTGACCCAGTAAGGTCTCAATCGCAGGTAAATGTACCCACTAGTAACCGGTTTTTGGATCTCAATTATCTTGACGAAAACGATTGACTGACGGCCACAGTTTACCCCTGCCCTATTAACATGGCGAGATCAACAGCTGGTAATGTTCACAATGAATGTACTCGGGATGCAGGAAAGTCTGCATTGGATTTGTCAACTCTTATAAATACTAGAGTTTTAACACCATGTCCTGGGTTTAGACCACTAACTCTGCTTACCTGGAATATAGCGGGGTTGCAGCCTACAACTGACAACTCGGATTGGAGGAGCTTTATTTCTTCTTATGACATAATTTGTCTACAGGAGTCTTGGTCTAAGGATACACTCCTTCTGAGTGGATTTACTTCTCTGTGTCAGCCGGCTATAACCTCCCCAATGGGGAGAGCACGTGGCGTCCTTTTAGTTCTTTTAGTTCTTGTACCCTTACATCTCCCTCTATTGAACATGTCCTTAATCTGGTCTTCACCTCATTTTATGGTTGTTTTAGTATCTATTAGCGGACAAAAAGATATCCTGATTTTAAATTTTTATAACAATATTCCCCGGGGTCTCCTTATGGGATGCCTGGAGGAGGTAGCAGACGTCATTGATTCATCAAATGTTTTACAAGATAGCGATCTAATCACACTATGGGTGGGCAATTTCAACACTCCTTTGTGTAGCAAGGAACTCACAGAACTATGTGCCTTCCCGGATGAGGGCAGAGAGTCATCAATCCATTTTACTCACACTACTGAAGGAGATGCCCTAAACTATTTTATATGTAAGTTTGATTTGGCACTTGTTACGGAGAAACTGGCTTCTGATGCCTGTAATATACCACCCTTCACAGGGAAACCGAAGGGGAGCATTATTGACTATATACTTATTGGTTCCTCTGATTATCATCTAATTCAAGAATTTAAGATCACGCCTCACTGCGCCAGTGACCATAATCCCCTCAGCATTAATTTGGATCTTAAAATCAACCAGGTTCCTAAGAATAAACGTTTGAGAGCTGGTACTGTCTACAATCCAAATTGCGGTTTACGTTTAAAATGGGACAAAATAAATCCTAAATTATTTAATCAGGAAATTGTAAGAAGTAGGTCTGACTCTATTAATATGTGTGTCTCAGCAGTTAGACCCTGAATGTATAGTCCATGAATTTGAATCTTTAAGTACTGATATCTTGCGAGCCTTGGTGGTGGACAGGCCCTTGAAGGGGCCAGTGGCCCATAGATGGTTTGATTCTGCGTGCTCTTCTGCTCATAATAAACTTAAAGATGCTCTTAAAGCAGTTCCCCCCGCCAACTGGTTAAACCAGCTAAGGCCGATTATAAGGCTGCTCTTGAAAAAAGGAAATCAGAAATCAGGTCTAAGGCCTTGGATGAACTACTGGCTGCCTCTGAGCTGAAGGACACTTCTAAATTCTGGAAAGTGATAAATCACCCTTACTTTTCAGATAACAACACTAAGGCCGTTGAGTGCCTCATTGCAGAGGACGTATGGGTGACCCATTTTAGGAAAGCATTTTGCCCAGGTAACGATGATAATGAGAACCTGTATATAGAAGATAACCTTACTGCATATTCTATTTCAGACTCTAATATCAAGGCCCTAGATATTACCTTTGATCTCGATGAGATCTTAAGCGCCATTAATCGGCTAAGGCAGGAAAAGGTTCCTGGCCCTGACGGGGTCCCAGCTGATCTTTTTAAATCTGAAACTGACCTTTGGGGGCCTTTAGTTACAAATGTATTGAATAGCGCGGTAAACAGTAACGTACCTATTTCATAGAAATCTGCTATTATTGTTCCCATCTTCAAAAAAGGAAACAGACAAGATCCTTCCTGTTATAGACCAATTTCTCTTATTGATTCAACGGTAAAGATTTTAGGAAGTGTGATCTTATCCCGTTTAGAAGATTGGGTGACCGAGGCCCAGATTTTATCCCCAATTCAATTTGGTTTTAGACCTGGTGTAGGCACAGTTGAGCAAGTTTTAAATCTGCATCTGATACTTAGTAAATACGTGACAGCCAAAAAAGAGTCTATTCATATGGCATTTATTGATTTAACTAGTGTTTTTTATATGGTTAATAGGTCGAAGTTATGGCAAATTCTGGAAGCTTTAGGTTGTGATACATCCCTTTTGGAGCTTATTAAACGCCTACACACAGATTTAACGGTGTCAGTTCAGACTGGTCCATATGGTCAGAGAACTTCTATCCCGTCAACAAGGGGCGTAAGACAGGGATGTATCTTAGCGTCTTGAACCTTATTTGATCTGGTTTTCAAGTTCTAAAAAAACCTCTCTTTTAAAAATGTTTTGATTTAATTTGATTCATTTTAAGGTAGCCTTTCCCAAACCATGTTTTTGGAATAAGGATTTACCATCCTGCCCCTGTGATTCCAGATCAAAGCAGAGTACCTCAAATTTTTTTCTCTTTTGTTCTCTATACGCTGCTCCTAGAAAGGCTTTTATTTTACCCATTTTATGTCATCTTAGACCTATCTATTATAAGGAAGCTCTATTATATTTTCAGAGATTGCCAGATATTCAAACTTGTTATCACGTACTAAATTTTGTTATCGCTTCTTTAAGCATTCGGAAAAGGTCTACTCTATTTTAATCTCTATATGTTTGTGAGAGATTTCTATTCTGAGATAACATTTGTAATTTCTGTGTTTTTGCGATTCTTAATCATGTTTTAGTATATTTATCTGTTACATGTCAAGGGGCTTTAGATCGGATGCTTACATGGTGTTTTTAGAAATTGTTTTTATAGTTTTTAATTGTGTTTTATACTATTTACAGAGTTGTAACATGTGTCTTTGTATGCACTTTTATGGCAATTGCCGAATAATGTTCTTTGACTGACTGGCTGACTGACTTAAGGTTCATAAAAAAGTTCATAAAGACTCAAACATTCAAGATAACGACATGGCTGGAGGTCATCCCACAACTACAGGAGGGGGACTTCATGGCAACTATAGAGTTAAAAGACAGTTACTTGCACATTCCCATGATCACACATCACAAAAGATTTCTATGGTTTGTGGTGAACAAGATTCACTATCAGTTCTCAGTACTGGCATTCAGAATATTTTCCATACCAACAAAGTGCTGACAGCAGCGCACCTCAGAAGAAGGGGGTAGTCATGTCTACCCATACTTGGACAATTGGCTGGTGAGAGCGAACTCTTACTTAAAATGCAAGAATCGTATTCAACAAGTAATAAATTCAGTTTGGGATTCTAAATAAACATAGAGAAATCATCCTCACATCCAAAACAGGAAACATATTTCTGGGAGCTTGAATAAATTCCAAACAAGAAGAGAACACAATCCTTGGTTGCGGAGACTCATCAATACTGGAAGGGGCAAGCTCTTGTAGTGAGGACAGTAGGGAAACTACTGGGAAAAATTGCATCATGCACTGCCTTAATACCATATGCGTGACTCCACATGAGACCAATACAGGAATGACTTCAAGCTCAATCGTCACAACTGACAGGGAATTGGGAAGATCTAGTGGTTGTCAGGCAAAGAGTAGATTACGGGGATAGCGTGGTGGAACAGGTCAAATATAACGCAGGGAAAGAAGTTCCAACAGCCAACTCTTTCAATAATTACAGATGCCTTACATATGGGATGGAAAGCACACATGAACTCACTCAAAGTCAGAGGACTTTGAAAGGAAGACGAGGCAGTGCAACACATCAACATCCTATAATTGAAAACGGTGTTCCTACCCTTAAAAGCATTTTAGAGGCAGTTATCCGATCAATCCTTGTTAATTCAAACAGACAACACTACAACAATGTTCTACATCAACAAACAGGGGGGAACTCAATCCCCCCGTTATCAAGATTAGCCCTGGAACTGTGCCATACAAAGGAAGATATCTATAACAGCATTATATCTGCTGGAGAAGGACAATGTGGAGGCAGACAAACTCAGCAGGCAAGTATCCTGCTCACACGAATGGGAGTTGAATCAGAACGTGCTCAAAATAATCTTTCAGAAATGGGGAACACCACAAATCAACCTGTTTGTAATACCATGGCAGGCAAAATGCCAAAGCTTCGCAACCAGACATCACCCCCAGTCTTGGGGAATCCCTGTCAATAAATTGCTCACAGACACTTGCTTACACTGTTACCTTAATACCACTCTTGCACAGGGTGATCAACAAATGTAAAAGAAGCAGGATGACACTGATAGTATTTGCACCATAATGGGCAAGGCAAACTCGGTTTTCAGAACTAATCCAGTTGGCAAAGGGAAAGATTTAAAGGTTACCAGTACAACAAAATCTGTTATCTATGGACAAGGGAAGAGTTCTACTTCCAGAACGTGAAAGCCTAAGCTTAACAGCCTGGCTCCTGAAGACATATAGGGGCATATTTATACTCAGTTTGCGCCGAATTTGCGTCGTTTTTTTCGACGCAAATTCGACGCAAAACTAACTCCATATTTATACTTTGGCGTTAGACGCGTCTAGCGCCAAAGTTCATGGAGTTAGCGTCATTTTTTGGCGTGAACACCTTCCTTGCGTTAATGAGATGCAAGGCAGGCGTTCCCGTCTTAAAAAATGACTCCCAGGCATGTGCGTGGTATTTATACTCCCGGGCAAAAATGACGCCCGGGAGTGGGCGGGGCAAAAAAACCCGCATTTGCGCCTCTTTTTAACGCCTGGGTCAGGGCAGGCGTTAAGGGACCTGTGGGCTCAGAATGACCCCAGAGGTGCCCTCCCCTGCCCCAGGGACACCCCGCCACCCTTGCCCACCCCAGGAGGACACCCAAGGATGGAGGGACCCATTCCAGGGAAGAAAAGGTAAGTTGTGGTAAGTATTTTTTAATATTTTTTTTTGTGGCATAGGGGGGCCTGATTTGTGCCCCCCTACATGCCACTATGCCCAATGACCATGCTCAGGGACATAAGTCCCCTGGGCATGGCCATTGGGCAAGGGGGCATGACTCCTGTCTTTGCTAAGACAGGAGTCATGTTAATGGCGTCTGGGCGCCAAAAAAAAATGGCGCATATCGGGTTAAGGCGATTTTTTTGCCTCAGCCTGACTTGCCCCATTTTTGGACGCCCAAACGCCATTTTTCCCTACGCCGGCGCTGCCTGGTGTACGTCGTTTTTTTTCACGCACACCAGGCAGCGCCGGTCGGCTAACGCCGGCTAACGCCATTCAATAAATACAACGCCCGCATGGCGCTTCAGAATGGCGTTAGCCGGCGCTAATTTTTTTGGCGCAAAACTGCGTTAGCGCAGTTTTGCGTCAAAAAGTATAAATATGGCCCATAATTCGGACACCTAAAGTTATCTGAAAAAATGATGGCTGTACTCGGAGAAGCAAAAAGACCAACAACATGAAAGTGTTATTCTTCAAAATGCAAGCAAAACACCTTATGGTGTCCTTAAAAGGAGTTGTTATGAAAGAACACTAAGGAATCATCAGTATTAGGATACTTAACATACCTAATGGATTTTAATCTAACTTCTAGTTCATTATGGGTACATCTATCGGCAATAGTAGCTGACACAAGGGTTAGTTTAGGAAGAAGTTTCTTTACTGCAGCAGTATTAAAAAAATTCTCAAAAGGTGCAAAAAGAATAGCACCTCCAAGGAAAGTACCTGCACCCATATGGAACCTTAACCTGGTGTTAACCCAATCGATGAAACCACAATTTGAGCCATTACACAGAGTTTCACATGAGATGTTCACATTAAAAGACTGCATTTTTGGAGGCTATAGCGATGCTTTGGAGTGCGATTGAATTACAAGCTCTCACAGTCCAAGAGCCATATATGCAAATTCATTAGGACAGAGTTGTCATGAGGACAAATCATCAGTTGAACCAAACTATCCAAATACCAAGTTTTTTCCAAAACCCAAAAGATCAAGTGGAGAGAGCTTTACCTACATTGGACGCTAGAAAAGCATTAATGTACTATATAGAGAGGACAAAACCATATAGGAAATAAAAACAACTATTTGTCTCGTGCAGAGAACACCACTGGAAAGCCAGTTACTAAGGGTACAGTGGCCAGATGTATTTCAAAGACAATACAAATATGTCACACTAATGCTGCTTGAGGATTGGGAACAAAACCGAAGACACTCAACAAGGAAGAAGGAGGCAACCATTGCCTTTCTTTTAAACACACCATTACAAGAGATTTTTATGACAGCAATGTAGACACACCTTTACAACGCATTACTGCATAGACATCCAAATGAGCAAGCTCAAGTGCTTCAGAAGGTACTAAAACACTTGTTTTCAATTTAAAATCCATCTTCATCCAATCCTCCACAAGACAATTATATTGCTACGTAATCTATGCACAGCATGTGAATCCAGAAAACGTTCCTGCTGCAAAACATAAAATTTCTTACCTGCAGGTGCAGTTTTGCAGCTTGAAGAATTTTCTGGATTCACAAGTGACCCACCCACCTCCACCAGAAAGATGAAGAAAAGGAGAGAGGAAAAAAAAGAATCTGAAGATGGGGTTTTTGGTATTTGGTGTAAATTTGTTCATTCATTTTTTAGATATTAAGGAGAAAAACAATTGTATATCTAAACAATAATATTTGAGGGACTCTTGCAAGAGTTCGTCAAGCCCAATTAAAAAGAAATAATTAAAACTGTTTGATTGGCCCAGAGGATTTTTTTTCCCTTGTGCCAAATCGCTCCTGAAGAAGTGCTGAGTCAGTGCTCTGACTGGCTGCCGGCACTTTGAGGAAAAATGTTGCAGCCAGCCATTACAGGGCTTGGGGACTTAGGGGGTCATTTTGACCTTGGCGGACGGCGGAGGCCGTCCGCCAAGGTACCGCAGCTGAATGACCGCACCGCGGTCAAAAGACCGCGGCGGCCATTCAGACATTTCCTCTGGGCCGGCGGGCGCTCTCCAAAAGAGCGCCCGCCGGCCCAGAGGAAATGCCCCTGCAACGAGGACGCCGGCTCAGAATTGAGCCGGCGTAGTTGCAGGGGTGCGACGGGTGCAGTTGCACCTGTCGCGTATTTCAGTGTCTGCTTAGCAGACACTGAAATACTTTGCGGGGCCCTCTTACGGGGGCCCCGCGGCACCCCCTACCGCCATCCTGTTCCTGGTGGGAGACCCGCCAGGAACAGGATGGCGGTAGGGGGTGTCAGAATCCCCATGGCTGCGGAGCGCGCTCCGCAGCCATGGAGGATTCACAAGGGCAGTGGTAAACCGGCGGGAGACCGCCGGTTTACCCATTCTGGCCGCGGCTGAACCGCCGCGGTCAGAATGCCCTCGGGAGCACCGCCAGCCTGTTGGCGGTGCTCCCGTGGTCGGTGACCCTGGCGGTCACCGGCCGCCAGGGTCAGAATGACCCCCTTAGTCCCTTATCCTGAGAATATTAAAAAATATTTATATGTGGGCAGGGTAGGGATACACTGCCCCCTACCCCCACCCCCATCCTTGGTGGTTGGGGAGGGGGTTGTAGAGCACCCCCGCCAAGTGGCAGCATGTTTTTTTAGTTTAGTTTTTTTATTATAAAAGCACTGCGACCCAGCAGGAGTCTGATGGGGCTAAAAACCTTTTTTTTTTTAAAGCAAAACGCTGACCCATGTTCCTTTTTTTTTTTTTTTTTTAAGTATAAAATTATTTGACACTCGAGTGTGCTAGGCCCAGGGGTCTTGCAGATGGGGCATCAGTAGGGCTCCAACTCCCCAAACCAGACCTGACCCTTAGGGACCATATCCCCTGGGGCTGAATTCACAATAAAGGGTAAGGGCATGCCCTCAGCCCTCCTTTGCCTCTAATGGAGCCCCATCCACCGGGACTGATTACTTAATAATGGGAGAGGGCAGTGAACCCCCTCTCCAAGCCACTTTTGGGCTCCAGAATCTCCTATCCTCTGGTGCCACAGGACCCCTCCCCTTAAAAAACTAACAAATGCCCTGAGGGATGGGGTCCTTAAGCCACTATTAGCCTCGCCGCATAAAAAAAGGATGTGCTAGTCCCTGGGGCCCAAAGTGGGTTGGGGAGGGAGGTACAGTGGACCTTCTCCCCTTAAAAATAAAATAAATTAACAATAGTCCCCAGGGGATGGGGATCCTGGGTCCAAAGTGGCTTGGAGAGGGGGGCTGCGTGCCCTATCCCTTTAAAAAAAAATAACAAAGGCCCCATGCGATCGCCGGGGACACTATTGGCTTGGGGGGGAGCACACTTCCCTCTCCCCATAAAAAAAAGAAAGGCCCCAGGAGATGGGGGCCCAAAGTGTTTTGGGAAGGTGGGCTGTGCACCCCACTTCCCTTAAAAATAAATGGCTCAGACGGTGGGGTCCCTGGGGCGCAAAACAGACAAGGGAAGGGGTGCCTCATGCCCCCTTTACATTTCTTATGAATTCAGTCCAAGTGGATGGGGTTTCCAGGGCCCAATAAAGGGATGGGGAGGTGTGGGTTGCACGCTCCCCTTCCCTTCCCTTTATTATGAATTGGACCCTGGGGGATGGGGTCCCTGGGGCCAGGAGCAGTTTGGGAAGTGGTGCTGAGTTCCTCACTTCCCTAAAAAAAAAAAAAAAGGTCCTGGGGAATGGGGTACCAGGAGACTACAAATGCTCTGCTGGGCTACCTTCCTCCTCTCCCATTAATACCAAAATACTGCCCTGGGATAGAAACCCAGGGGCCTGCAAAGGTTCAGAGAGGAGGGCTTTGCACCCCCTTCTCTTTTTTTTTTTTACAAATGTTCCCTGTGGAATGGGTTCTGCCTTAGTGTGGCCAGGACCTGAGAGACCAACTGCACTTTGCACATGCCAAAGGCTCTGAGTGGGGTAGGGTAGGCTGCCTGGGGGGGTTGGCTGTAAGCCAGGCACTGAGGCAACCCCATACTAAGCACAGGCTAAGGCTGTGCAAAGCATGGGGTTGGCTGCCAGCAGGTGGTTCGATGCAGCCTGAAAGTCAAGCGCAGCAGGGGGTTACTTGTCTGCAAGGGTTTAGCCGGAGGGCCTGCCGTGCAGGGCCTTTGATACAGTAATAACATATTACTTAACTTTTAAACATCTCTAGATATTCACTGAAAAAAGAAAGGGTAAAGTGACAGTATAGTTAGGCGAAATTTTTCAGTGACAATATAACGTTTTAAACTCCAAAAATAGCAATTGATTAGTTAGTTATCTTAAGTAACCATAGCGTGTGCCCTAAGGTAACTACAAGTCGTGCCTTCCCCATGCACAGTCTTCTCATTAATGAATTTCAGTGTTTTGAGTTTAAAATGTTATGTTGTCACTGAAATTTCCACCTAACTATACCGTCACTTTAACTTTTTTGTTTTTCTGTGAAATGTTAGTTTTTTTTTTTGTTTTTTTAAACAGAAAGTTAATTTTTTAATTAACATTCATAAAGCCAAACCACCATTGTGCACAGCTGAATGCCTAGGCCCTGTGGCCAAACTTCTGCAGGTATCCAAATCCCTGTCACCCACAGCCACGCTGTGAGTGGTGGCTGGTTGGTTGCATCGCCTGGCCTGTGGACAACCTCAGTGACCAACCCCTTGCGAGCAGTAAACCCCTACCACGCACATGGTTGGCTGCAGGACCAGGCCTGTGAGCAGCCAACCCCACTCCATGTAGAGCATTCTGGCAGGGGCAGCAATCAGATGGTGTTGCAGGTCCTGGCGGCACTCAGGCAGACTTACTGATTTGTGTCAGGCGTCAAAACGCCAAAATATAAAAAGTTAGCCTATTTGCTTTATCAAGGGGTGAGCATATCAGTATATATGTAAAGCAGATCTATCATCTTTCTCTAAATATCACCAATATGTTAATCCAATATATATTTCAGTAATTCACACAATGCAGTGTTTATTAATGTTATCATAAGAATATTTAATAAAGTTTTAATAAAAGAAAATGTTTGTGAGCCTTTCTTTTATTATAGGTTTTATTATTATATTTTGTTGATGAAAATGTTTAAATAGTTGAGACTTTTTTTTTTTTAAATCAACATGACACTGAGGGCCTCATTATGACCCTGGCGGCCAGCGGTTAGCTGGCGCTAACACCACCAACAGGCTGGTGTATTATGACCGTGGCGCATTAGCCACGGCCATACCGCCGGCCCCTCCAACATACCACCAGGCTTGTGCCTGTAGGTCATAATCCCCAACCGCCAGCCTGTCCATGGCGGTAAACACTGCCCTGGAAAGGCTGGCGGTAAGGGGGGACTCGGGTGCCCCTGGGCGACCCTGCACTGCCCATGCACCTGGCATAGGCAGTGCAGGGGCCCCCAGGCACAGCCCCATCGTGCATTTCACTGCCCGAATTTCAGGCAGTGAAATGTGTGACGGGTGCTGCTGCACCTGCTGCACATCATCATTGCCGTCGGCTCTATTATGAGCCGGCTGCAATGTTGATGTGACTTTTCCGCTGGGCCAGCGGACAAAAACACTGTTAACGTCCACAGGCCCAGCGGAAAAGTCATAATAGGGAGCCACATATACAGCAAGCACTGGCGGTATAATGGCGCCCGCAGCTTCGGCGGTCTTCTAGTATGCTCGCCGAAGTCGTAATGAGGGCCTGAGTCTTTTAAAAAAAAATAATTTGCCCAGAAAATGCAATCATAAAAACAACCACAAGTGAGCCTTGCGCTCCACCTGAAGAGCATAGAGCCCCTGCTCCTAGTGCTTTTAAAAATATGATAATTTCTCCTGGGGTCATGAATTTAATCAACAAAGAGAAATACTGTTAGATTTTTGGTGTTGCTGCAGGTCTGCTAAACACCCTTCAGCTCCCAACAACATAAAAAAACATAGGCTTGGTGGTCCCCCTCCTTACTCTTGGGGTACCGCCAAGCTCAAAAATATATAAACAAAAAAGCTTTTACAGGGCAATAATGGGGCGTGAAAGAGCAGTGAATCCTGCTCATTCGTTATTCACTTTTCATAAAAAAGAAGTCCTGCATGTCCTGGCGCCCACCCACAACACCTTTTTTTTAAATATTTATTGGGCCACCCCCCTCCCCAGGCCTTCATGGCCTGAGGACCCCATCTCCAAGGGTCTTTCTGTTTTTTTAAAGGGAGCGGTTGCCTGTCCCCCTCCACAAGCCTTTTGGGGCCCTGGTGACCCAATTCCCTGGTGCCTTCTATTTATTTTTTTAATAAGGGAATCGAAGCATGCAGCTCCCCTTTCTGGGCCCTTTATTGCCCTGGGGGCCCCATCTCCACAGGCAGGAAAACATGTCTTCTTCAACCTGTTGGGAGTAATTTTTAAAGCTCCCACTGGGGAGGAGGAGACATGTTCCCTTCCTACGCTCCTATGTCTTGGGATTTCACTCCCTGGGACAAAGTCATTGAGCCAGCCCTGTGGGATAGGGTTCCTGGAGCCTCAACAGGGTGCACCACCTCCCCTTTCAAAACTTTTTCTGTTCGGAGGGAATGGGTTCTGGGGGCACAAAATGGCTCGGGGACGGAGGCCTTACTCCCAGCCCCTCCCCAAATATTTTACAGCAAGACCTCCTAATTTTAATTAAAAGGACCACAGGCCACCATTTCACTTTTTTATGCTGCAATCCACGGAACTCCAACAGAATTGTGACAAAGCATTTTATTTTTTAGTTTAGCCCCACCTCAACAAGGGCTAGGGGAAAAGGGGATCCTTACCCTGCTCTCCTATAAGTTTTTTTGTTAAACTCAGGACAGGGGACTAATCCCCAATCTCTGTAATGGCTGCCTGCAACAATGTTTTCTCATGTTCCGGCCAGCCAGTCAGAGCACTCTCTCCTGTGGGAGTGCAGCGAGGAGGCCAAAATGAAAGAAAGCCTCCTAGGCCAATTACAAAGATTTAGTTTTTTGAAGCTGGGTTTGAAGGGCTCTTGCAAGGGTACCTCGAACCCAACCGTCCATATATACATATATTTGTGATCCTTAATTTCTCAAAAACTAAGGATAAAAACTATATGTATATCTAGATGGTTAGGTTCAAGGTACTCTGTCAAGTGTCCTCTGAACCCAGCTTAAAAAAATAGAGCTTTCTATTGCACTGATTCACACTAAGTCATAAAAGGCATGCTTTCCGGACCAAGATACAGCTTCCTGCCAAATTCTGTGTCATTCCGTTGAGCTGTTTTTTGAGGTACCACTTCCGAAAAAAAGTCTATGAAAAATACATGAAGATTTTGTGTTTTGGAACTCCACCCTCAAACCCCACCCCTGTGGTTAATTTGTGCTTGTTGTTTCCGGTGCGGAGCACCAGCACTTATTTTTGAAGGCCACCACTTATTTTTCTGCCTCAAACATTTATTGCGAGCAAAAGACACATATGGGAAAGACGGAGGAAGAGGTAGTCGAAAAAGCGTCACAAAGGGAGAAAGAAGAAAGCTGCAAGAGTGAGCTGAAGGGGCAGGGAATGACTTTAAATGGATTGAAGAGGCCCGAGATGTGTTCAGGATCATGCTGCCTCAATATTTCATGTTCGCCCATTTAATTGCAGCAGCCACATGTTTAAGAGGAGGTCTTTGGGTACCAGCACGTTTTTATTTACAAATTAAGCACTGGAACCTCCCTTTTACTCGCCCCCACGTGACAGACCATCCTGAAACTTTCCGTGAAGAAACGAGTCAAAAAGTGCACTTTTTTGGAAAGTTTTGTGAATCCAATAATGCCAAGTTATTAGCTAACCAAAAAAGGCCTTTCCTATGGAAAACGTAGACCTAACAACAGCTACCCAGTGGCAACTGCCACTGGGTAATATATATATAAATAGTAGCACACTGATACTATGAAATGGAAGCTAATAAGGTTACAGCCTATGTTAGGCCAAATCTGCGAATTTAATTTCATTTAAAAAATAAATGCCCAATTAACGTTTAAAATGCACTTATAACAATATTGCAACATATTTTTAACCTTGCTGTATGAGGCACAGCAAAACATGTAGCAAATTAAAGTAAATGTAGACAAATGGGCAAGGAAAGCTGAAAAAAGCTCTGCTCCTTTAAGAAGCTAGCAACTTCGATGTGCTATCATGACTTAAACTGGCAGTTGCTCCAGAACTTAACTTCTTCTGATGGGAATAACATGTATGTACATGGATCCGTAATGTACTACTTCGTACCATCTAAGACTTTAAGATGGAGAGGAGGAGGGGTAGTTTATGACTCCAATGAAGATTCCTACGATGCAGAACCAGGATTATAAGTTAATAACTTTGCCTCTGGCATCACAGGATGGTTATTAATAGCCACAGACACTGAATAGAATAGAATAGGAAATACATCTCTGGACAAATGCTGCTTGAAACATCAAGGTGGTGCAATTGCAATTTAAAAGCAGTGCAAACAAACCCTGAACTGCAAAGCTTGGTTGAAGCCATTGTATTGCTAAGAGATGGAATGCCAATCTCATACGAAGTAAAATTATAATCAGGTAGTTTGAGAAACTCCTGATAGGGTTAAACAGACAACCCTCAGTGTTGAATTTAATTCTGAGGAGGTGGAATAGGGATGCTTAACGTTTTGACTCCTTTGTAAAATATAGACTCAGTTATTTTGGGTTTTATAGAGTAGGCCCCGAGCCACATGGGCAGACCAGACCCAAACCTTCCTTTTTAATGCACGTCACCCCTAGGAAAGGCCCTAAGCAGCACTAGGGGCAGAGTGCATGGTCCCTAATTGTCCTCAATGTACATTTAGGTTTCATATGTCCTGGTAGTGAAAATCTCCTTGTAGGAAGCTGGCTCGGCATATACTATCTCAAAATGAGATATAGGGGGTCATTACGACCCTGGCGGAACAAGTCCGCCAGGGCCGTGGGACGCGGTGGCACCGCCGACAGGCCGGCGGTGCCCCGCGGGGCATTCTGACCGCGGCGGCTCAGCCGCGGTCAGAGAAGGGAAACTGGCGGTCTCCCGCCGGTTTCCCGCTGCCCCAAAGGAATCCTCCAAGCCGGCGCAGCATGCTGCGCCGGCATGGGGATTCCGACTCCCCCTCCCGCCATCCAGTTCCTGGCGGTTCTCCCGCCGGGAACCGGATGGCGGGAGGGGGAGTCGCGGGGCCCCTGGGGGCCCCTGCCGTGCCCATGCCTATGGCATGGGCACGGCAGGGGCCCCCGTAAGAGGGCCCCTAAAAGTATTTCAGTGTCTGCAAAGCAGACACTGAAATACGCGACGGGTGCAACTGCACCCGTCGCACCTTCCCACTCCGCCGGCTCTATTACGAGCCGGCGTCATCGTGGGAAGGGAGTTTTCCCCTGGGCTGGCGGGCGGTCTTGTGAAGACCGCCCGCCAGCCCAGGGGAAAACTCGGAATACCCTCCGCGGTCTTACGACCGCGGAGCGGTATTTCGGAGGGGGGAAGCCTGGCGGGCGGCCTCCGCCGCCCGCCAGGCTCGGAATGAGGGCCATAGTGTGCACAGAATCCAGGAGTTACCCAGAGGCTTAACAGAGGCTAAAGTAGATAATACTAATGCTCTCAGTTGTGACTGAGCAGTTAGGCTTATCTGAGAGTAGTGCAAAGCATTTGTTATAGACACACAGACAAAATATGGAAAGCATACACTCAATGACTAACTCCAGACCAATGGTTTTTTATATAGCAAAAATAACTTTTGTTAATTTATTTCTAGAAGAACAAGATTCAAGTTGCAGGTAAGTACATGAATAAACAAGTATTCCACATATGTATCAATACCACTTTTGTTAGAATTGGCAAGTTGTACAGTTTCCAAATAAATGTCAATAATCTGTTTCAAAAGTTGAAAGTGCAATATTCAGAAACCGTTCCTGGGGTAAAGAAAAGTTAGTACGATTTAAAGGTAAGTACAAGATTTACAGTTCCAGTCTCTGGGGGTTAGGAATTCCACAGGTTGGGGTTCACGTTAACCCTAAAACACCCACCACCAGCAAAACGGGGCCGCCCGGGTGCAGAGGTCAAAGATGAGGCAAATTTAACATGGGCTCCTATGGAGATTAGGGGCACTCTGAATCAGGCCTGCTTGCAGGTGAGTATCCACGTCTCTGGAGAGCAGAGCTGGGGGAGTTTAGAGGAGCACTAGGGGTGGGCGCAGGTCAGCACCAAACACACACCCTCAGCAATGCAGGGGCAATCGGGTGCAAGGGGCAAACACTGCATCGGGCTCCCAATTCTTTCCAATAGGGTAACCCCGGGGGCCACAAAGATGCTACAGGTGAAGTCCAGGGGGTCAGTTCCGGGAAACCAAAGGCTGGACAAGGGTGGGGGTGGCATGTGCTGGATGTAGCTGCACTGAAGGTCGCATTCCTTAACGCCAGGGGGCTGCGGGTGCAGGGGTTCATTTGGCTTCGGGAATCTTTGTCCGGTTCTGTTGCGATCAGAGGATCCTCCGGATTCAGGCTGCAGGTGTTGTTGTGGTGGACTGGAGGGGTTAACCCAGGATGGGTTGTTGCAACGTGACTCGGATGACGTCTGAAACAGCTGGCAAAAACTCTGCCACTTTGTCCCACAGGGTCTGTGAACACCTGCCCAGGAGACAAGAGGCATTCACTGACCTTAAATCAAGGCTGGCGGCCGAAAACATACATTTTGCAAATTATTCCAATCGCTTTTACTGTATTTTATGGTAGTTTTGGGAAGGCCTTTGGGCTCAGTCAGCTGGTGGATGTCTGCACTACTAAACTCTCCAGGGTGGGATATTGTAGTACAAAACCTGGGACGTCAGGAGCAGGTGTACACAACTGTGTTAGTTGCCTACTGACTGGCGGGCAAGATCCTGATATTGCCCAGGTGCCACTCAATACCTCATTGAAAGGTTTCTGACTTGATTGTTTGAGGATGAGGAATTCATTGGGCACATTAGTTTTGATCCGCAGTTGGCAGGATGAAGTCTTACACTTTTGCTGTCCTCCTAATCACTGTCTAGAATGAGGCAGAGTCCTCTGTTGCTGTAGCCAGGCTAGGTGAGTACAGGCTAATGCCTGGAGAGGTGTTTAGAACACTGGCATCCTGCAGGTCTTCAAAAATGACCCCATCATCATGATACGTATCACCCCTTTCGAGGCTTAACAAGGATTTACCTAGAAAGGCGCCAGCAGGAAGCCTCCCAATCCTTTCGAAGTAGAGGCAGAGGAACAGGCCATCAGCATGCAGCATCCCAGGGACAATGTTCTAACCACCAATTCCCCCCCCCCAACAGCGTTCACACAGATGCTTTAATTTGCCATCTGCAGCTCACAATCGGTAGGAGATAGTCACCTGTCAGCTCCCTGGTAGGAGGAGCATCACATCTGACCAATGTGTGATCCAGATTATAGAACATAGCTATTCTTTACCCTTCGTGTTTGTTCCATTGGACTTGCCACCGACTCTGCAACATCTCCGGGAGAATCTCTTGTCTATACTCCAAGTTCTAGCTCTCTTTTTGTTTTTGAACCAATTTTATTGCATTTTGTATTATCACAGTTTACATGCTTCTCATTTATGCAAATTACGTTTACAGTGGTGGAATTAATAGTCCCATCGCACAGTCAATATTAATATCAACAGAAGTCCTTGGTTCAGTCCTTACAAACAAGAACAAAGAGTAACAGTGGAAAACAAGTCATGTGGTGGTGTTGACCCATGTTGTAATATTATCAGCAGTGTTACAGAATCTTCCATCTCAGGCAGGTACTACAAACATGGAGATTCGACAGTGACATCAGAATAATTCCAGTGGTTGCTAGGAATCTGCATGGGGGGCATCAGAGGGTACTAGGGAAGGGCGATTTCACTTACCCATAGACGGGCTAGGAGGGGTTACAGCAGGTTGGGGTGTGGGCATGGGTGCGGGGAGCCTGCAAGAGGGGGAGCTGGTACTTCCCCACCGGGGTAGACACTAGTGCCGGTCTCTCAACTCATCTTTGTATGTAAGTCAATTAATAGTGCTTTCCAGTGTGCTGCTATGCGGTATTTGCACAATCTGCTTGCCTCTTGCCTCCTGAGTGCTGCTGCCACCGCCTGCCCCCACTTAAGCATTGCCACACACTAGCGATCTATATCTGACAGCCCCTGGCTTTCCAGTACAAGGCAATTAGTCTTCGAGCTATCAGCAATGCCAGATCTATTAAACAGTTTGCATCTTTATCTGTTTTTGAGCGCCTAAACAATCCCAGCAATGCAACCTTTTCCGTGCATACATCCATGTGAACTGTCACATCCCCCACTGTGGTGGACACCACCACCCATAAGGCTACAACCTATGATTACCTCCAAAACATATGCACCCTGTTGGCTCTGGGTTGTTGGCATCTCGGTCAACCGAAGGAAGGCCCAACCATTTGGGCCAGTCGCGGGGGTGTTATGCTGGATGTACTGGAACTTCGCATTGCGTGACAACTTCCCAAGGTATGTAAGTACTTTCTCTCACTCTTTCCTGGTCAACTTGTGATCTACGTCCCTCTCCTACTGCCTGCAGACTAAATTCAATGGGTCGTGTGTGGTGTATGCAAGTGTACTAACAAACCAGGTGACAAGTCTGTGGCCTCCACCCATTATGTATAGTGTATGTATGAGAGGGTGCTGATCTAGCTTAGTGTCGGTGATGCCCCAGAGTTGTTCCAGGTCAGCCAGCAAGTGTATGCCAAGAAATGACCTGCTGGAATGTCATGCTTTTCCTGTAAGCGATCATGGGTTGAATGCACCTTCCTGAATCAGGGTACTTAGTTTACTCATGCCTGCCTCATTCCAGACCCCCATACCCACCTTACCCAACATTTCACTGAATGAAGTTATGGAGCCCAAAGGTATCTCAGGTGAGCAGCGAGGAATCTGCAGCATGAGTCACAATCTGAGTTTAAAGCTCTTATATGCAATACTCCAGTAGCGTAATGTGGGGGCCTTGCACGGGGAAGGAAGGTCTGTTGGACCACACATTGTGCTTGGGCTTCTGTGGGAGATCCCAGTTCACCTGTGAGATGTCCTGCCATCCAGCATGTGGGCCTCTGCAACTGTGCTACCAAGTAACAATGCTCAAAATTCAGAGCCCTCAACCCTCCCTTGTATACGGATAACTGCAATTTACAGAGTGCAATATGGCGTCTCTCCTAAGTCCAAATGAAACTCCCTAGGGCTGAGTGTAGTGTGTGAAATGTGGATCTGGAGACACGGAGTGGGAGGTTATGAAAAACTTAAAGTAGCCAAGGGAGCATTACCATCTTGGACAAGGACACTCTGTCTTGCACTGTAAGTGTCAGAGTGCTCCAAAATGCAAGATCTAGCTTCCTTGGAGCTGTAGAGAGGACACCAGCATCAGAGATTGGGACTGGTTACTACTCACATTATTTTCTGATGCTGAAATTCCCTACCAGATCTGCACCCTCTGAACTTTTTCCTTCAGAAGGATAAATTCGAAACGCTCACCCTGGCCCAAGATATGTCTGCCCTGGATCCAGGAGACTGGATGGTAGCGCTCGACTTGGAGACTGTGTATTTTTGCATCCCCATCTGGCAGTCTCAGACATGCTTTCTGTTGTTTAAGGTAGGCCATGAACATTTCTAGGCATCGGTGCTCCTGTTTAGCCTGGCCAGTGCACCTCGGGGGTTCACAAAAGTAATGGTCCCAACTCATCTTCGGAGATTGAGAATATCAGTCTTCCTATGTCTCATCAACCGATTGCTGAATGTAGGCTCGACTCAGGTCACCTCCAGATGATGACCGACCTAATGGCAATGTTGGGTTTTTACATCAGTCTGCCAAAGTCACACATGACTCCTTCTGAGTGCTTTTCTAGGCGATCCCTCCCCCTCAACAGGTCTAGGATATTCGGACTATGATCCTGATGTTTCATTCTGCAGCCTGGGCCTCAATGAGATTGGCTTTAAGTCTTCATACATGTGTCCCACACCAGGTAGCACAAGTGGGCTCTACAGCTGGATCTGAAATCTGTGAGTGCAGCACCAAGGCAATATGTCCAGTTCCACCCATGTGTCAAAGGAGACTGCGAAAGACATGCAGTGATGATTCAGGTGTCAAAAAAGACTGCGAAAGATATGCAGTGATGGCTGCTCAATAGAAAATGGACTAGGAGCTGACCCCCTGTCCTTACCCCACCCAGAATTAATGGTTGTGATGGGTGCATCATTGCTTGATTGTGAAAGCCATCTGGGAGAGGTGGAAATTAGAGGACTCTGGTCTCCAGTGGAAGTTTTCTTCCACATAATTTTGCTGGAGTCGCGATTGACTTGTTTTGCACTGAAGATGTTCCTCTTTGCTATCAAGGGAGTTGGGTACAGGTGCTTACAGACACTACCACCATGTGGTACTGCAGCAAACGAGATGTGAGGCGCTACCTCTCTGGAAGTGGCTGAGCACTCAGTGCATCTCTGACTATGCAACAGTTGCCAGAATCTTTGAACACCAGGGCAGACAGGCTCAGCTGCTGTTGCTTAGTGGATTACAAATGGTGGTTACACTCAGAGGAGGTACAGGGTGTCTTCTAGCAATACAGAGAACACTTGTTCAATCTATTCGCCACCGCAGAGTGGTATCAACGTTTTTGCATGTTTGAGTTCCTAAGTCAGTCCTCTATAGGGGATTCCTTTCACCTGTACTGGGCTCTGACTTCTGTGTGTGGTTTTTCACTAGAAAGTTACATCACTGCAGACCTACTAATACCAATGTTCAGAAACGTCAGATCCAGGGCCAATGCTATTTTATGCTGTGTTGCCAGCGGTTTCATGGAATAATGCTATTTTGCTCTGCGTTTGTTTTTGTGAGCCTATGTGAAAGGCACATGAACCCACTAACCTCACCTGAATAGTAGTTTGCCTACGGAGGCAGGATGGGCTGGGATTGCCTGGTCGTAACTAACACCCACTACCGAGCTTTAGGGATTTGGTCCTTACACACGCTTGAATACCCACAAAGTCTCAGCTTTAGGGATAGTCTGCACTTCTAAATTTACACCTTAATGAATCAGAATTAAGTGATTTGAATTTGCACCAAATGGTCTGATTTCCAGAAGGTGATAAGGAAGGCAAAGTATTTTAATAAAAAATCGTTTTGAAATGAAAGTAGGAACATAAGTATATTTTAAATTTCTATTACTTTTGCATTCGGAGTTAGAATTACGAAATTGAAAACTTAAACATGTTTTCTTTCCTTTGGAGAATAATTTTCCATGTGAATCCTTTTCATCCCAGGTTATACACCTTTGATAAGGGAAAGTTTGGAGCAGTTTCTGATAGTTGCTAAAGCAAATGATTTCCGTGAAAAGGAAACAAATAAAAAAAGGTTTTTGTGCAATTCACAAGTACCCAAGCTCTTCAAGTGCCCAATTTCCACAACACAAACAATCCACAATCATCGGGTAAAGTGACACAGACATATTCCAGTTTTGATACTAACACCAGAACTGTTGGATGGAGTATATCTGAGGTCTTTCGGAAACAGTGTGTATACATCAGCACAAGTAGTCAAACTTTCTGTGCTGAGGTTTATAATCTATTTGTTAATAAGGCTCTTATTAAAATCATACCCCTTTTACGAACTACAGAAGTAAAATACATTTGAATTGTTGCTCCATCATTTGATTACATATTCTCTGGTATTAATCTGTTTCTCTGAGGTTTTGTAGGGTTGGGGCAGTAAGCTATGAAATTAATTAGAACTCTACAACTGGTTTGGTCTGCTCCTGATACTCACCTTGATTATTTATTTTGCACACTACCAAATAATGCCACTTTAAAGATGACTGAGTTCATCTTAGTATGTCCAGCATAGTATACTTAACAAATCAAATACAGTTTAACCAACTGCAATTCAAAGATAGTAGCACATCCAATCTTAAATGTGGTTAGGAACATTTGCAAATCCACTTTTAAAAACATACTGCTTAAGAAAACACTTGGCCACGTGACAAGTATTAAGTGGGTAGATAAATCCATAAATTCCTGTTTAGCACACAGCAGAAGCCCAAGGACAGGTACCTCAGCCACAATTACCTAAAACAATGAGTATGCCGGGTTTTCTTATCTCGAGGACGGTTGCCTTTTAACTCGCTTGCACTAGCAGGTGCCAGTCCCCGCGAGGGAGCAGACAGGCACGAGCTTATCTTGATGAGGACTCTATGTGATCGGGTGCTGACCGCTGAAAGCTTTGTGTCTGATTGGGTTATGCTAAGCCTATGCCTTGCTTCTGGGTATTATCAAGGAAATTACTGAATATTATCTAAAGAGAATCTTTGGTGTGCATTTTGTATTTTTAAGACTGAGTTTGGAGTGGGACTTTATTTTCAAAAGAGCCCTCTGTGCGAGACTGCTATTGCAGTAGCAATTGGTTGTTTGGGCCTCATTGTGACCGTGACTCTGGGCGATGTTAATTGACTCATAGCCACAACCATGGAAAATAATGGCTATTAATTATGCACCCTACGCGAGCCACAAGTGATGACCCATAACGAGGAGGTGATAGTTCATCTATTAGTACCTGCCTTGCCCCTGCAGATATCTTTTCCCAAAACAATCAAAAGAAAGGGCTGTTGTCGGCAGAAACATTTAGTGTCGTGAACTGCCTGCTTGCTGCGGACTGGTAAGTTCTTGCACCAGACTTAAGATTTGCTGATATAGGCAACACAGTTAAAGCCCACCTTTCCTTCCTACCTCAGCTACCTGGGTACATTTTGGTCAGCTTGGTGGAATAAAGGGAAAAGAAACTGGTTTTGTCCAAAGCATGCACTCCTCTGCCTCAGTGCACAAGATCTACCTACAAACAACATTCACTGTCCAGCTCGAACTGTTCCAATCCAAGAGCTAATATGTTATATCAGCCAGAAATATGACTTTAGATTCCCAGTATTGGAACGTTCATATATTTACATGATTTAATTATCCCACGTCATCAGGCTGGGAACGTTTTTTTTCCAAAACCTTTTATTAGTGATTTTAAAGAAATCAACAACAACGGTACAGAGAAGATCATCACACCACATTCTGCCTAGTAAATAATCTGAATTACCCTGATAGTCCCTTCTTCTTCGTATTACTTTCTAGGGGTTGGGTCACCTGCATGTTTCCCTAGAACTGTGGCTCTAAAGAGTCATCCCATCAGGGGGTTCTGCAAATGTTACCTCCGTAGGTATTCTATACACCCCAAATGATATCCCATCTCCATGGGCAACCTCTTCCCTTATATATTGTTCTTTCTGCCATCATGCACCTGTTGATGTATTTTTTCCATTCAGCTAGTCGTGGTACATTCTCAACTCCCCAACATTTTGCAATATTTTTCGTTTGGCAATAGTTAGACCCAGTGTTACCCATATCTGGGCCCCGCATGAGAGTCATGTGCCCCTCATGCATTCAGAAGACACCATTTCGGCACTGGGACAAAGCGGATCCCAGGACCCTATAAACACAATTCAAAACTGCCTGCCAATAGGCCTGGATTTTTGGGCATTCCAAGATCACATGGCAGAAGGTGCCTAATTGGTAACAGTCTCGCCTACAGTTGGTCATTGTAGTTCTTCCCATTTTGTACAGTGCTGTCGGAGAGTAGTACGAGCAGTGTAGTATGTTTAACTGTACTATTCAGAATCTGCATTTAATGGCTGTCTCCCTAGGGCAGGCTGTGGCTTTCGCCCAATCTGCGTCATCTGAATCTGCCAGATCATTAGCCCATTTGTCCCGGAGGTATATTAGGGTGCCAGGCAAGTTGTAGATTATTTTCTGATATGTGAGAGAGATGAATTTGCATGTCATATAGCCGTCTAGCAGACAGTTTTCTAGTGGTGTTGAGTCAGGGAGTTGTCTGACTTTGGGTATAGCGGTGGTTAGTGCATGCCATATGTGTAAGAATCAATACATTTATGTAGGGGGCAACTGGTATTCTCGTTTCAGGTCCGCGAAAGATAGGATCCCATCTTGGTTCCATACATCCCCCACCTTGGAGATACCTATAATGTCCCTCTTAGAGAACCCGGAGAGGTCTCTTAAAATTCCCCACTTTCACTGTGTCCCATAAAGGTGTGGCTAGCTTAGTTTTCTCGGACCATCCCAGAAATCTATTGTTTTTTAATGCCAAATCTGGACAGTTGTGGCTGCTGGTCCTTGGATTTTCAGTCATTTAGGGGGCCCCGTAAAGGGCTCTCTCGTAGCCACCTGGTTGAAGGTTAAGGTGATCCAATGTAGTTTATCTGATGATTCCCAGGCCCAGTCATTGATGGTGGTCAGTTGTGCCACCCAGTAATACTTCTGAATGTCTGGTAATGCCACTCTCCCATCAGACCACCCCTGTCTGAATTTCGATTGCGCTATCCGTGCGGGACCACCGTTTCATAGCAGTGACGCCACTTCTTTGTCATAAGCCTTAAAGTACCTGGTGGAGGACGGGATAAGGTGTGTTCTGCAGCACATACAGAAAGTGAGGCAGTGACATGATTTTAAATAATGCTGCACTGCCCAAAAGTGTCAGGGGGAGAGTTCTACTGTGTTGGATATCTCACTTTAGTCTGTCTAATGGGGGGATGTAGGTTTGTGTCATAGTAGGAAAGTTGGTTCCTGGTAATGTAGATCCCCAGTTAGAGAAAGCCTTCGGTCACCACCTCAGCTGGGCAATCCCTCGGTTGCCATAATTCTCTCCTATGGAGGACATACATTTCTTTAAGTAATTGATGGTGTAGCCAGAGAGGTCTTTGTGAATGTGAAAAATTTGCATCAGTTAGAGTAATGCGAGCTCTGTGTCTGAAATATACAGTAAGATATTGTGTGCATAGAGGGAGATCTTGTCCTCCCAATGATGTGTCCATCGGAGTGCCCAGACTAAAGGGTCTTGTATCCAGGCTGCCAGGGGTTCCAGTGTTAAGACAAATAATAATGGGGAGAGGGGAAAGCCCTGTCTCGTACCTTGATGGAGTTTAAAAATCTGCGATAGGCCCCTGTTTACCCTCTCCCTAGCAAGGGGTTCAGTGTATAGGAGCTGTACCCAGGCAATCAGAATGGGAACTCTTGGTAAACAATGCTAATGTAACAGTGTACATTACACTTAGTACCATTAAACATTACATATACCATTAAAATCTTATTCATTTCATTGTAAGTGACCCAAACTCAGCCAGAGGCCAGCACATGCGCCTCTCTCCCTGATAGAGGCTTTCAACTGCCAAATTTTGCAAAGCTTATGATAAAAAAAAAGATATGCGTAGAGGTTTCACATAACAAAATACCTATATCCTAATGATATTCAATAAAACTGTGAAATT